>NC_048238.1:27244223-27260033 GCF_002007445.2 Ailuropoda melanoleuca | reverse complement strand
CAACGCTATCCCGATCAAAATACCAAGGACATTTTTCAAAGAACTGGAACAAATATTCCTTAAATTTGTATGGAACCAGAAAAGGCCCCGAATTGCCAAAGAACTGTTGAAAAGGAAAAACAAAGCTGGGGGCATCACAATGCCGGATTTCGAGCTGTACTACAAAGCTGTGATCACAAAGACAGCATGGTACTGGCACAAAAACAGACACATCGACCAATGGAACAGAATAGAGAACCCAGAAATGGACCCTCGGCTCTTTGGGCAACTAATCTTTGATAAAGCAGGAAAAAACATCCAGTGGAAAAAAGACAGTCTCTTCAATAAATGGTGCTGGGAAAATTGGATACCTACATGCAAAGAATTAAACTTGACCACTCTCTCACACCATACACAAAGATAAACTCCAAATGGATGAAAGACCTCGATGTGAGACAGGAATCCATCAAAATCCTAGAGGAGAACATAGGCAGCAACCTCTACGACATCTTCCAAAGCAACCTTTTTCATGACACAACTCCAAAGTCAAGAGAAATAAAAGATAAAATGAACTTATGGNTGAACTTGTGGGACTTCATGAAGATAAAAAGCTTCTGCACAGCCAAGGAAACAGTCAAAAAAACTAAGAGTCAGCCCACGGAATGGGAGAATATATTTGCAAATGACGATACAGATAAAAGACTGGTATCCAAGATCTACAAAGAACTTCTCAAACTCAATACGCGAGAAACAAATAAATCATAAAATGGGCAGAAGATATGAACAGACACTTTTCCAATGATGAGATACAAACGGCTAATAGACACATGAAAAAATGTTCAAAATCTTTAGCCATCAGGGAAATTCAAATCAAAACCACACTAAGATACCACCTTATGCCAGTTAGAATGGCAAAAATTGACAAGGCAAGAGACAACAANTGCTGGAGAGGATGTGGAGAAAGGGGATCCCTCCTACATTGTTGGTGGGAATGCAAGTTGGTACAGCCACTCTGGAAAACAGTGTGGAGGTCCCTTAAGAAGTTAAAAATTGAGCTACCCTATGACCCAGCCATTGTACTACTGGGTATTTACCCCAAAGATACAGACGTTGAAGAGAAGGGCCCTATGCACCCCAATGTTCATAGCAGCATTGTCCACAATAGCTAAATCGTGGAAGGAACCGAGATGTCATTCAACAGATGACTGGATTAAGAAGTTGTGGTCCATGTATACAATGGAATATTACTCAGCTATCAGAAAGAACGGGTTCTCAACATTTGCTGCAAATGGACGGCATTGGAGGAGATGATGCTAAGTGAAATAAGTCAAGCAGAGAAAGACAATTATCATGTGATTTCTCTCTTCTATGGAACGTAACTAGGAAGATCGGTATGGGAAGAAAGGGATAAAGAAAGGGGGGTAATCAGAAGGGGGAATAAAGCATGAGAGACTATGGACTATGAGAAACAAACTGAGGGCTTCAGAGGGGAGGGGGGTGGGGGAATGGGATAGACCGGTGATGGGTAGTAAGGAGGGTACATATTGCATGGTGCACTGGGTGTTATACGCAAGTAATGAATCACCAAACTTTACATCAGAAACCAGGGGTGTACTGTATGGTGACTAACATAATATAATAAAAAAAAAACATTTAAAAAAAGTAAAAATGGCAAAGATTTTTATACAAGTGGTTTTATGCAATGTATTTTCTTATCTTTCACTTACATTATGAAGCCATTCAACACCAAAAAGTTTCTTCAAAAACCATTTTTCTCCATGTCTTTTAACGAAAGCATGATGTCAAAATAATACTCATCACTGAGAACTTGTAGAGAACCTCTTCATACAGTTTTTCCTATAAATAGATCCCTAAAATTAAAGCAAGTGTTCAACAAGAAATGAACACGCAATGCAACAAATACTTCTCGAGCTTCCTTTTTTGAACTCAAATTTTAGATTATTTTTTGGAGTGTATTAGCTTCTTCATTATTTATAAGATTATGTCTGATTTGCAAATATTTCCTCTTCATGTTTTTCCTCTGTATTACCATGGTTTTGTCCATTCAATGGTCACTGCCACAATTGGATAGAAATCATGAAGTCACTTTTGTATTTGTAGCGGATACCTCAGTGGAAATCCTAGCTGCTGCAGGCCTGTCAGATAGATGCATTTGAACTTTCTTCATACATTGAATAAGGCTGGGATGTAGGCCCTAAAGAAACTTACAGTCTTGCCAATCTGTTTTAAGACCACTTGTGTAAGAAATTTAATACAGTAAGAAGAAAAACCACATTGGGCTAGAGGTTGAAATACCTGGGTAAAAAATCTCAACTTCGTTAATTTAACTTAAACAAATTACTTAACTTCTGTGAGGGATCATTTGGTGTGTCAATCTGATTGGGCTGTAGGGTGCCTAGACGTTTGGTCTAATGTTATTCTGGATATGCTTGTGAGGGTGTTAGTGGGTATATATGCACACATATGCACACAGACCTGCACACGTACATACATATACACAGATATACGCACACACACACACACACATATACCTTCTGTTGATTATTTAGGGGAACCCTAATACGATTTCTCTGAACATGACTGGTCACTCTTTAGAGTCACAAAATAGATAGAAAAGGTGTCTCTGATATTTCATTGGGCTAATGTATGAAAGATTTTCAAACTAATTAATATGCTTTGTAAGCTGTAAAATACTTTAGAATTTTCAGATATTATTGTTATTGTTGTTTTTTTTTAAATTGCATTTTTTCCTGGCAAGTCATTTTTTTTTTATATACTTAAGCAGACCTTGTTGCCATTTTACTCTTGCTGATGTCCTAAGCCAAAGACAGTTTGACATTCTGTGAGCCAAAACTTCAGACTTCCTGGAAAATTAACATGAAGCTCTGCTTTCCCTGACCACTGTCCATCTGAACAAATAATACTCACTTTTCTCTCCCACCTTCAATATAGGGACCCTGTTGACATACTGCATTTTCAACTGAAGTTACAGGCCAAAATGTACATACAGACCTCCCGTAGTTATAATCCATTCCTCTACTGGAAAAATACCTCAGAGCACCTTGTCCTATTGAATATGGAAATCTTATATGAATACAGAAAGGAAAAAAAATATGAGCAGGACATTAGAGCCCTTTAAACATGAAAGTCACTAAATTGCCCCCAATGCATTTGCTTAGTGCGTTAGAGATCAATTGAGTGGCCCAGTGCTGTTCTGTCACAGTAGAGTTTTTTCACAGCTACACATGATTAAATAAACTCCACATATTCTTTTGGCAGCTGTTGTTTGTGGGGCTGATTGATTGATATTTGAATCTCCGTAGTCAAAAGCCTGTGATGAGAAACTTACTCTTACGCTAACAGTAATTCGCTGTAACAAGGAAGCCACTTTCAATGGGTTGAATGTTACCCAAGATAAATGTATATAATCTGCTACAGCAGAAGCTGGGTCAATACAAGCAGGCTCTGGCATTTGGCCTAGTTCTTGTTACCATTACTTTTCTTTATTAAGGGCACAAACCAATTGCCTTGGTGCAGGGCTGTTTCCCTTTTTAATATAATAGAGCAAATATTTTGTTACATAGAAGGAGGAAGGAGATAAAAATTCCTTATGCTTGTCAGTAACCCATTCACTGGTATTAGAGGCGTGCACAAACATTTCTGATCCAGTGTGAACATGTATGGGGCGGGGGGAGGGAGAGATGCTTAGTCTGAAGTGTTACTTGGAAAAATCAAAACCAAGCGTTATTTATTTGAAAAGGAGGCTCAGAAAATCTGGCTGCATCTACATTTGTCCTTTTCCTTGTTGGAACCAAAATCCTTAAAAACTGATTTTAAGGTAATGGGTATGATGCCATACTGCACTGTTTTTGGGTCCCATCCGTAGTTAATAAGGACAACAGGTAATCATCACTTGTCATTGGAGACCGATTTACTACTCCCAGTGAATTCTGCCACTATCTCATATTACAAAATAAAAACTCCTGAGAACGTGTGTATAAATCGATTTTTAGAAGATAATTTTTATCAACAATGCATAATGGAGCTGGGAAAAAAAGAAATGAAAAGGTAAGAACCAGGTGCTCACCCTGTAGGACTCATTTTATCCTCACAACACCACTACGTGGTAGGTGCTAGTGTTGTTATTTTTGAAATTTTACAAATGAATCAACTGAAGATCAAGTGACTTGCTCAAAGTGCTATGAACTGATAAATAGACAAACTGTTTTGTCTTCTAAATCTTACTTCTCCGGATTTTGTATCAAACCAACCACCTACCATTCTGTGATAAAGCACAAATTTCTCTTCAATTTAGATAAGTAATCTTTTGGTCCGATTTTTCTATATAATGGACTGTTTTCTCAAGGCATTAAATACCTGATTTTTAGAAGTTAGTTATTTTAATGCATGCTAGGAAATAAGCAGAGTTACTGCTAAAACTTTTTTTTTCTAGCTGCTTACATTTTTTAGTGCTATCATTGCCTCTGTTCAAAAGAATCCTGTACTTGCGTAAGGCAAAATAAAACAGATTTTTGAGTATGAAGACTGGGACTTCAGTATGGTTAGGATCTTGTCACTCTTCCTCAATGACCAGAGCAGATAAGCAAATGGACTGAAGAGCGTGGTCGGTTAAATCTTATCACCAACTAAGGATTTGGGCATTTTTCCTTCCAACACTCATGACTACAAGTAAAGGTCTTAACTGTTTGGCAAATTATGATGAGCATTACAAGTGATTAAATAGTGATTTTTGATTGAATAGCAAATATTATTTTAAATGACTTCTCATGATACATGGACAGATACTCATACAGGTACATGGTCTTCCCCTTTACATACACACCTATAGACACTCCATTTCTAACACAGTTAACAGGATTCAAACATTTTGTCTGAGTATTTTTCTCCCCGTGAACCTACACGTAAAAATACTACAGTTTTAGTTCTGTGTACGTTTCAGTTTATTTTTAATATTTACAGACAGACCATATGGTACTTGTGTATGGTACTCGGTAAGAATGCCACTTTGGTAAACTCCTCTTTTTGAAAGAAACAGTAGTAACTTATTACCGGGTCTATTCTTTCACATCGTTTCTACCTCTTATGGTGATCTTCAAAATTAAAAAAAAAAAAAAGATTCCTAAAACTTAGAAACGGAAATTATTCATATGCCATTGGTTTTTATGGTATGCCATGTGGTTTGTTGACGTGTGCCGATCCACACTATGACTGACTTCTGCAAGAACACAAATCATCCCACGTTACTGTTGGCATCTCAGGTGAGCCTCATTCAGTCTTCTATTTTTATAGACAAAAAGGAGAATGGCCATATTTTCATTGCTGAAGTTCGGCCAGCGTTATTTATTGAAAGGTGCTAATTTATCCATCTGGACACCTGGTCTGTCCATATAACCTCAGAAATACAAATGTAAAAATAAAGTTTCCCCCACCGTCCAGTGTGTTTCTTGCCAGCAAGTGCAACTGAAAGAAATCAGAGCCTGGTTTGTGTTTTTTCATCATGTTAATACAGGACTTTTCCATAAAAATAAATTACTTTTGAGCATGTTTGTTTGGACAGCAAAAAGAGAGCATCCATTTGATTGACAGCAGACAGAATTTTCATTAAGTTGAACAGCAAAAGTACCACAGTTGCATCACTCACCTTCCTGTTTCAAAGGAAAACAGAAAATTAGATCCAATAAACTCTACACAAATGTTTGCTATGCATATTTTTGCCATTAAATACATTATCAAGAATCATGTCAGCATGACATTATAATATAGTGACTTTACAAAAACATGTAATCTAATCTAGGAATGCTTTAGTCCTCCCTAAATCAGCTTCAGACATACTCAGGGTTGATATTTCTCATTATTTTGGGATGAGAATTTTTTCCTAAGAATGATTGCATTTAATTGAATATACAGACACTATCAAAGTAGACAAAATAGTTGTTTAATAGGAAAACCGGTATGAAATAAGTTTTTTCTCCCAAGAGAAGGAGCTATAATAATGAAACACTTGGGTTTTTATTTTCATAATAATTTCAGCATGTATGCAATTTGCCCAACTTTGTGTCTCTTCTACTTTGCCTGTGTCTGCCTATCTCTGTAATAACGAAGTACACGAGTCAGAAAAGAGCAGCCCTGTGTAGTGGGAACCTCACTGTGATGTGCTGATTATGTGCAGCCTGATCTTGGGATCTTGATATCTGCAGGATGACTTAGACAAGTCATTTAGTCTCTCGATCATCTACTTTTTAACCACTTGACTGAGGTCTGACAAATATAAAGTTATACATATTTATATACACTTGACGATACTGGAGATAAGTATGCATCCCTGAAACCATCACCACAGTCTATGCCATAAACCTGTCCATCACTTCCAGCTCCTCATCTTTAACATGGGAATCGTAACATAGTTTTTGCTTATTGCATGCATGTGTGTGGGTCCCAAATGAATTAATCATCTGATGGCACGTTATAAAGTACTTAAGAGCAAGATATTGTGATAACAATAAGATCATTGCAATAATTCTCTTAGCATAGTATTAATAATATCTTTGCCTATTTGACACAACCAGATTTTCTCTGTGACAAATGCCACTCCTGGTTTGAGCAAGGGATCACACCGGGAGAGATGAGGGGGTGGTATTTCAGTTGTTGCTGAATCTAGAATGTATTGCAAATGTTGCACATTGATCCTCTTCCTTTAAAAAAAAAAAAAAACAACTTTCTTTTCACATTGAGAATGTGGTATTCACTTTAAATGTAGAATACAAAACTAACCTTATTTGTTCATTTCTACTGATTAAAACATCTCAAGTGCTTATTTATGTAAAGGTGCAAATCGAGTTTTAGGTTTTATTGATTTATACTCTTCTATAATTCACAAAGGATTTGAGGTAGTGTATAACAAATTTCAAACTAGAAAATGAAATAATAGAAAAAACTGGAACCAGGGGAGATATATACTAAAGTTTTATATTAAGGCTCGGGATAAGAAAAAAGAACATAAATATGGGAAAGGGAATGGTGTAGAGTGGGAGTTTTGAGAAAATACCACCCTGTCATGATGGTCTTTATTAGCTTTTTTGGGGGAGATGGCAAAACAAAATTAGAGCTGTTTCCAGCTATTTCCCTAAAGTACATTTGTTATAGTAATTCTAAGTTGTCCTCCTAAAAGGCAGAGTGTTCAGAGGGCATCAAGTAAACTGGACCTATGGAATTTTTAACAACCTTTCTTCCCTGACATTTTCATGGTACGCATTGATGTATTCAAAACTAATACAAAGCAAAATACCATTAAAGACAGCTATGAAATGATACTAGAAGAGCTTAATATTACTTGGGAAGTGATGAATTCCTATTTATGATGTTGCATGTATTTTGTCTACTATACATGACTATATCCATAAGTAACTTTAGTAGTATCTACTTGAGCAAATAATGTAGTGAATTATATTTTGCAGGTGCTGCTATCTTAGTAGGTAAAACAAGATAACCTTACTTAAACATACTGCATTTTGGTAATTCAAATACAGCCCCAGGAAGAGTTACGTTGTCTGTTTTCTTACTTTTAAGTCATAAATTTAGATAAAATATTTTTGGGGGGTAAGATTATATCAATTTATATTCCAAATGAAAACAGCATTTTTTCTGAATTAAAAAAAGTATACCTTTTCAATGGAAAAATACATTTCAAATGATTAAAAAAAAGAAAAAACAAGCATACAAATGACTAATAACCTCATTTCCCAGAGATCGCACTTAACATTTTTCTGGACATTCATCTAGTCTAATTCTCACATGGGTCTTTTTTCAGAAATCTCCCTCCTATGTAGATTCCTCAGTGCCTCTGCATCTTATTTACTCTTGTTCCCTTCTTGTGCAAAGACAATGGGGGGGTGGTTTTGCCGTGTGAAATACACAAAGTGGTTCATGCATCAGACCATCGTCTCTGTTCATCATTAGCCACAGGCCCTCTGACTTGTTCAGGTGGTAGGCAATTTGACATGCTGATCCTTATAGGACACAATGAAGTCCTTGCATAGTTACTTCATTTTAGGAACTGGGACAATTTTATTAACTGGAAAAGAAATTATTTTAAGTTGCGTCAAAATGTGAGATGCAGTTTTCCTGCTGCCAAAGAGATTAAATCATGAAGCCAGGCCCACGTGTCCACCCTGAGAACAAGTTGTCATACAAATGCAAATTAGCTGACTCCATTGTCTTTGTTAACGGGTATTCTTTTGCTCCTCATCCAGAAATGATCTTAAGCAGGATGAGATGTAAGCCAGCAGAGTGACTTCTTCCCATTTTTGAAAATTGGGATGACGCTGGCCCATCTCCAGTGTGAACGCAGTTCCTCAAAGACCGCTGACCGCAGGGTAGTACCGTACTGTGCAGCTTCACTCCTTTCCCTCGGATAGAATTGGTCTGCAGCCAGAGATTTTCGCTCATTTAGAGCAGCAAGATGCTCTTTTAAAATTCCCTCACCTATTTTGGGCTTCATTTCCCTCATACGGTTGTGCCTTTTCCAGTCTGATGAACATTCTCCTTGACAGGGCAGACAAGCAGAGGAGCTGAGCGCTTTTGCTCTCTGTGTCATCTCTATCCCTAATCTTCCCCCTCCTGCCCCAATCACTGAACCTGTGTCTCTCTGGTTCTCCTTTCTCCAAGTAGAAGTGAAAAGGCCCTGGATGGGTGTTTTCTTTTGTTTTGTTTTGTTTTAACCTTATCCCAAGTCTCAATGCTAGCCTTGGTTTTTCCTTCGTATTTATGCAGTTCTATATTGTTTTTAAGATTTTCCCTCAGTTATATGTCCCTTATTTTATCCCATGTTTATACATTGTGGAATCTGAGCTCCTTTGAGGATCCCCTGTGCTGTAGCATGCGTCTTGTTAAACAACCCTGCCCTTTTAAAAAAATACTCATTGGGATCATTTGCTATTATATTGTCAAAATTTTATTCTTGAAAGTCTCAAAGGTCTCTTGAGTCATTTTATCTTTTAAAATTGAAGATCATGGGATTACTGTGTTATTTTCCCCCTCTTATTCTAATAAACATACCACACCACACATACACACACACTTTGCTAAAATACAGATGCCACTTTGTCTTCTAGATTGTCCAAATAGAACCTGTATAACCTGATTAGTCTTCTGAAGCTTTTCAAATTCTGTCTGCAAACAACTGAGTTTTGCCGATGAGATGGTCTTAGTTCTTCTCTTGTTTAAGAAATATCTACAGGTACTGTGTGAAGTGGGAGAGAAAGAATTTCAACTTGTACATTTTCATTATTAACTTGGCTAAAATAGTGTTTGAGCAGAGAAAAGTACTTGAAAGTGACATGTTCTTATTTCTTAATAGAAGTAAAATTTATATAAGATGAAACACGTTTATTTGGGAGGGGAGGAAGAGTTGATTCGTACAAAAAATCTGAACCTGTTAAATTTAGTTCATTTCAATCTGTCAGGATATTTTGAGTAGTAGTCAGATTTTGCTCTGTAATTTATTTTCTATGCTCTCTTGCTCTGTGTAACTGTAGCAAGTTGCAACGAAATATAGGAGGATGCCCCTGAAACTGGGAAACAAATATATAATGTGTTCATTTTAACTTCAGTTTCTTCTAGTCATAAAACGAGTACTTCAATAAAAACATTCCCATCACTTCACTCTATCTTCTAGTTGATTCCCACCCCTGTAGGCACCTATTATTTTTATTATTTTTATTTCTATCACCATACTTGACTTTTGTCTGTTATTGATTTCATATAAACAGAATCATGCAGTATGTAGTATTTTGATCAACAAAATATTTTTGAGGTTCGTCCATGTTACGAGTATATCAGTAGTTCATTCCTTCTAATTGCTGGTTAATATTTCATTGGAAAAATATACCATGATTCGGGGTGCCTGGGTGGCTCACTTGGTTAAGCGTCTGATTCTTGATTTCAACTCCGGTCATGATCTCAGGGTTGTGAGATCCAGCGTCCAGCTCTGTACTAGGTGTGGACCCTGCTTAAGAAGTTTTCATTTTTTTCTGCCCCTCCCCTCTTCTCTCTCCTCTTAAAACACACACATACACACACACGCACGCACACAGACACACTATGATACTACAGATGTTTGGGTAGAAGTCTTTTTTGTGAGTGTTCTCATTTCTTTTGGGAGTGGAACGGCTAGGTCAAGTATTTAACTTTGTAAGATACTGCAAAAACAGTTTTCTAAAGTGGTTGTGTCATTATATACCCTAACCAGTCATGGTGGAGAGCTCCAATTGCTCTCCATTCTCACCAGCATTTGATCTTAACAGTTCTTTCAACCGTGCCATTTTATAGGATATAAAGTGGTATCTTGTCATGGTCTTCATTTGTGTCACTCTGATGACTAACAGAAGTGAACTTTTCTCTTTTTTTAAATTTTTTATGTCAGTCACCATACAGTACATCCCCAGTTTTTGATGTAATATTCCATGATTCATTATTTGCATATAACACCCAGTGCTCCATGCAATACGTGCCCTCCTTAATACCCACCACCGGCCTATCTCAATCCCCCACCCCTCTCCCCTCTGAAGCCCTGTTTTTTTCCCAGAGTCCATAGTCTCTCATGGTTCATCCCCCCTTCTGTTTACCCCTCCTTCATTCTTCCCTTCCTTCTCATACTGATCTCCATGCTATTTCTTATGTTCCATAAATGAGTGAAACCATATGATAATTGTAGAAGTGAACTTTTCTTAATGTATTTGGCATTCATGAGCAGAGAACATATCTGTTGAAGACAGTGCCTTCTTTTTGGGTGAAAGTAACAATTTTGAGGTTACTGGTATAACTAGGAAATTGGGAAGGATAGAGACATCGTCCTACTTGGTTTCTTTTCTTCTTATTTTCTCTGAAGACTCTAGTGCAAAGCGTCATTGCTGCTTCGGCAGCAGTGCCTTGGCTTTGTAAAAACACTGCTTCATGGCCATGAATATGGAGTGCTGAATATTTTAATTTTCTTTAACCAGCTGCTGCACAGAGCCTCTTCAGAGCCATCAGCACTGATTTGTTGGTTAAAGCCTACTAGGTATTCAAAAATAGAGATATGACTTAATCATTCTTTTTACTATATTCTCATTCATTTGGTCACCAGACTTTTACTGATTAACCTGATGGGAAGCTTAAAAGCTGAAGAAGATAGTGTCACTGCACTGAAGAAATTCAAAAACTTTCAATCAAAATAAAGACCTTTAGGGGCGCCTGGGTGGCTCAGTCGTTAAGCATCTGCCTTCGGCTCAGGGTGTGATTGCGGCATTCTGGGATCGAGCCCCACATCGGGCTCCTCTGCTGGGAGCCTGCTTCTTCCTCTCCCACTGCCGCTGCTTGTGTTCCCTCTCTCGCTGGCTGTCTCTCTGTCAAATAAATAAATAAAATCTTTAAAAAACAAAACAAAACAAAAACAAAATAAAGACCTTAAATTTTACAGAGACTATGAAAAACATCCTAAAGTAGACATAATGGATATCCAGTAGGATTTGACAGGACAATTTCTAGATGAATATTTATTTGTAAGAGACACGGTATTTGGAGTGTGTCTTCATTTATCCATTTAACAAACATGTTTAAGGCACTACCATGTAGCACGTGCTTTGCTAAGTACTAGAGTGAGAAAAAAAGAAACCAGTGAGGGCATTCATGATGGAGAGAGGTCTCCAGAAAAGCCATGGTATCACTGTGAGTTGTCCAGTTGTGCTGAAGTCGAGGATGAGGAATTGGTGAGTTGCTTTGGGAAGCCTAGGAACGTTTCTTCTAGGAATGCTATGAGGTGCTGAATGTTATCTGAGCTGTTTTGGGTTGTATCAAGCAGGTACAGAGGATTCAGTTTGAATATTTCAGCAGGAAATAACCCCCAGAGTTATCCGTCGGGAGAACTGATGCACAAAGACTGTGTAGGATGTTTTGGAGTGTGAAGGGCTAAGGGAAATCAGTTCAGAGGATGTGTTACTGACGTAGGTGAAATATCGTGAACAGCCTGACCAGGAAAACAATGGTGGAATTAACTGGTCAATAGGTATAACAGGATCAGTAGAACTTGGACTGGGGAAACGAAAGAAAGGGATAAAACCCAGATGAACTGGTGGTAGGAATGTGGGTGGGTCCCTGGGAGAATATAGATGGCATTCAAATAGCCAAGTCAACAAGAGAAACCCATTTCAGAATTATGCCAATGTCGCCTGAAAACGTTTCCTTTGAGGTCCACATCAACGGAAAATGTGCAGAAATGCTAGGCAATAGTTAAGAGGGAAGCTTCACTAGAGATAAAATTTACAAAACATTAACATTTGATAACTGAATCTTTTCCTCTACAAAAACTATATTTTGTAAGGAAGTCAAAACTGCTAGAGTTGGTTTTCACCTCTTTTTACAACTACCCCTGATTAAAAATTCTGGACTTTTTAATAGGAGACATCCTTAAGCCCTCTGGCTCTTTTATTCTTAGGTTCCTCTGGTTTGTGTATAGTTCGGTAAGGAAGAGATTGTTGACATAGTACAAATATGTTAATAATAGAACCCATTCTTTTGCCTGATTTGTCTGATTTCCAGTGGATATGCTCAGTCAGTAAGAGATACACAGATGTGTTTTACCATCTCACCTTCTCGTCTAATACCATGAAGAAGAGGAGCATTACCCTCTAACAGATAATGAGTTGGAAAATAAGAAAGCCAACCTCAGAAAGTAAGACTTTGAAAAAAAAAGTAGCTTGTTTTTAATGCCCGTATAACTGGATGAGAGGGACATAGAAGGCTTAGTGATACCCGACATGTGCTTAGAGGCAGATTGTTAGTTGATGTCTTGGGGGTTCTGGAATCTGAGCTAAATGCTTAAAATCAATTAACTGATGTTAGACACAGAGATCTGTTTTTATTCCTCTTTATTTTATTTCTGGGCCTTTCCATTCTCAAGAGCATGAAAAACAAAACCTTACCTTGATAACTTGTTCTTTGTGGTAAAAGACAAGACTTTGGTAAAACACAATTATTTTTTAATGTCTCTTTTCCATACCAGGGTGTTACATATATTTCAGAATTTTACTTCTGAACCTTTCTCAAGTGGGAAGCCATTCAAGAGTACTATAATATCTTGCCTAGTCTTGTACTCAATTTATCAGCAAATATTTCTTGAGCAATTATTAAGGTAAGCAATGCCCAGCACTGTGCCTGGCAATATAAAGAATATAAATATAATTTTATATATATATATATATATATATATATAATATAGACAATATAAAGACTGTCCTCAGTCATGTATAATCTTAATGACCGTGATGTTTATGTTTCTTTTCCGATCTCCCAAACACAGGTATAGACACGTGTACACATATCATCATACTCATAATCGCACAATTGATCTCTCTAGCTCACGTAGCAGCTCCATAGCTGTATTATAATGCAGCATTGTATATAGTTACTCGCTAACTATGCTCTCCTCCGTTAAGCTGAGTAGTGACAGGAAAAGACAAGATTGTTTATTGCTGTAAAGGCATCAGATGCAGACTAGTTACCTAAGTATTTGTTAGAATGAATCACATTGAAGATAATACTTACTCGCATTGAATATTTTACCTATATTAAACAATCATTTAGAGATTATGCCAAAGCTAAGGCACATAAAATTCCTCTGAGGACAAAAAAGAGGGAGTCTCTGAAAGGAAAAGTTAAATTCCTGACTTCTTAAATAGTAGCATGAATATATTTTTAAAGCCTCTTTGCCCATTGGTATTTAGCAATGGATAGAACTTAGGATGGGTAGGTAAAAGCAACTTCCTGAGAGCAATACTCTTTTTTTTTTCCAATGTTCTAGGCAATCTTGCTGCCTCTGAACTTTGTACGTTATGTGAGTCAGGACATAGACCCAGGGATCTCTTTGGCAGCAAATGAAAATAAAATGTAGCAGTCTACAGATAGAGCAAGGGTCAGTAGTGACAAGGTTACTCCTCTCAGTTTCCTATGTAGCAATTGTCAGGCAAATATTCAGGAAGTTCCAAAATATGTTTGAATTATACATTTTTCCTTTGAAATTACCCTTAACTGCTTTCAATGAAAATGGGGAATCCAACCACATTCAGAGCCAAACCCACATGACAAATCTTAGACTTAGTTCTGCCAATAATGATCTGTTATATTTTCAAACCTAATTTTTCCTCTGTGGTTCAGTCCAGTAACCCCCAACTGCCCAGTTGATATCCTTCCCTTCCCTCGCATCTCCACCTGAATGGCTAAATCCTATTTACCTCCCAAATATCAACCATTTCCAAGTACTTCTCTATATCCCGACCACTACTTCTGCATCCGCACTACCATTTCCCTTCCCTTAACTACAGTGACATCTCCTACTTGGTCTTCCTCCTTTTACTCCAGAGCTTCTCCAACCCATTCCCGCTACTGCAGGCAGCAATAACCAGTGCCTGGCAGAGTGCCTGGCCCATAGAAGGCACTCAGTAAATAGTTGTTCAGTCAATGAATGTCTCGCTTAGTGAAAATACTTTGTAAGCATGGCAAGTACCAATAGGAAACTCCAACTTTTCAAAGTCAATGAGATTTGACTTTTAATCAAATATTTCTAGTCCTTAATTACATTTACAGATCATCTTACTTTTAAAAAGCAGTTATGTTGCGCTTTTCATACACTCACTCTGCTTTTTATATCCACCAAATGGCTTTTGAATAAATATTTGGGTGGCTCCAAATTGATAAAACCTCTGGAAAGAAGGAATTTTAAAGTAA
Source organism: Ailuropoda melanoleuca (assembly GCF_002007445.2). NCBI lineage: Eukaryota > Metazoa > Chordata > Mammalia > Carnivora > Ursidae > Ailuropoda > Ailuropoda melanoleuca. The sequence continues at coordinate 27,245,255 of NC_048238.1, read as the reverse complement.
TTTATGCTTCCTTTCAAGTATTCTGTCTTAGAGTGAACATTTTCTGGTTGCATGCAATATGTTCCATGATGAAATATCTCATGTTTTTACAACCACTTTATAATTTTTTAGAAAGAAATTTATGGCTGAAGTCATATATTCTATTACCAGGATCTCTTATTAAGAGAGCAAACATGTTCTCTGTATTTAAGAGACTGGCTGGAGTTTTTTGTCTTTTTTCTTTATTCTTAAATCACATATTTGAGTGAAATCATATGGCATTTGTCTTTCTCTGTCCAACTTATTTAACTTAGCATAGTACCCAATAGATCTACCCATGTTGTTGCAAATAGCAAGATCCCATTCGTTTTTGTGGCTGAGTAATATTCCATTGTATGTACATACTACATCTATATCCAGTTATCTGTGGATGGATACTTGGAAGGGAGGTGAGTGGGGGGAATAGATAATGGGAATTAATAGTACACTTAACCATGATGAGCACTGAGTAATATATACAATTATTGTTGTATTATACACCTGAACCTAATACAACACTGTACGTTACTTTCACTTCAGTTTAAAAAAAAAAAAACAAGTATGGTCATAGAGCAGAACCTCTTTTTGATCAGAGAAAAATCAATTTGTTTTCATAACTAATCTATGTGAATAGAGAGCAAAAACAATGCTTAAATGTTCCCAGTTAGTTCTCCTCCAGTATTTTTTTTAAATAATTTTTTATTATATTATGTTAGTCACCATACAGTACATCCCCGGATTCCGATGTAAAGTTCGATGCTCCATTAGTTGCGTATAACACCCAGTGTACCATGCAATACATGCCCTCCTTACCACCCATCACCAGTCTATCCCATTCCCCCACCCCCCTCCCCTCTGAAGTCTTCAGTTTGTTTGTTTCTCATAGTCCATAGTTTCTCATGTTTCATTCCCCCTTCTGATTACCCCCCTTTCTTTATCCCCTTCTTCCCCTACCTATCTTCCTAGTTCTTATGTTCCACAGATGAGAGAAATCATATGATAATTGTCTTTCTT
>NC_048238.1:27169304-27244123 GCF_002007445.2 Ailuropoda melanoleuca | reverse complement strand
GTGCTGCTCAACCCTGCAGCATCCCGGGATGTGCGCCCCACACCTGGCGTCCCAGCCCTCACTTCCAGGGCTGGCACGTCTCGTCCTTTGTGTTTCTAACCCCGCCAGCTGCCAGCCGCCCCGCGCGCTCCCGAGNAGCTCCCGAGCTCCCTGTTTCAGTATGGTTCGCCTGTGCTCTGGAGCGCCAGTTTTCAGTCTGGTCGCGCTTGCACTCCTGAGCTCTCGGTTTCACTCTAGTTCGAGTGTGCGGTCGGGAGCTCCTGTTTTCAGTTTGGACACGGGCGTTCCCACACTCACTGTCTCAGTCCGCTCTCTTGCGGGTGCTGGTCTGAGAGTCCAGCCCGCTCCCCAGCACAAGGGGCTATTGCTTCCCGGCGCCTGAGCGCAGAGGCTCCCTCCCCCTTCCCTTTATCTTCCTATATCTGTGCTCGGATTCACAGCTCCCCGCTTCGTACCTCAATACTCAGCACTGGAGATGTTCATTTGTAGAGATCCAGATGTATCTTCCTGCATCTCAGGCTGATTCTGTGGGTGTTCAGAATGGTCTGGTAGATATCCAGCTCGACTCGGACCAGCTGAGAAAGGGTCGCCTATTCCTCCTCCATCTTTTCTCCTTCTTGCAGAAAGTGGTTGCCTTTCTGTTCATAGAGTTTCTGCTACTCTTTTCTTCATTCTCCAGTCGCATTCATAGGTATTCGGAATGGTTTGGTAGCTCTCTCGCTGAATTCCTGGGACCAGACGAACTTTAGGTCTCCTGCTCCTCCGCCATCTTGGAACGCCGAGCTGGAGCTCAACTCCTGTTTTAAACTGGGTTCCTTGCAGAAAGTGGTGGCTATTCTGTTCTTAGAGTTGCTGCTATTCTTTTCTTCATTCTCCAGTTGAGTTTGTAGGTGTTCAGAATGGTCTGATAGCTATCTAGCTGCATTCCTGGGACCAGATGAAATTTAAGCCTCCTGCTCCTCCACCATCTTGGACTCCTCCCCAGTTCTCCTGAAGTTCTAATGAATGATTTGGAAGTCAAGAAAGATTGAATAAATCTGTGACCCTAGAGAGGCCTATCATTGATTTTTAACTCACTAAACCCTATTAACTTTGCAAAGTTGTGTACTTTGTAACAACAGTTTTCTTTAAAGCAAGGATCCCTAATGCAGATTCCTTCAGAGAGTAGAATGCATGCCTGCCCCACCCAAACGTACTGACGTTCTGTTGCCAAATCATATCTGAGGACAGATTTAACTTGAAGTCTCCAGGATCAGAGCCCCAAAGGCAGAGATTTAACATAGATACTTTTTTCTTCTTTTGGAATCTCTGCTGGAAATTATAGAATGTATATTTGTGGGATTTTCTGCCCAGGGCATTATTTCGTGGGAAAGAAAAAAAAAAAAAGCCTGAGATAACCTTTCAAAGCATGTAGTACTTAAAGCACTTGGATGAATCCATCTGGTATCCACATTAATAGCAGTGATAACAATGACTGTATATATCACTGTTGTGGATGAGATAAACACATCCAAAGGAAATTTCATTCTAATTTGATATTAGGTAAATGTCCCATTAAAAAAAATCACTACTGTATATAATTTTCCTTTAGTTCACTGGCAGAATGTTTGCTTGGGAAGAGGAACAGTCTAATTCTAGTTTTAAAAGGAATTCTCATTATTCTTTTATAGCAACCATTATGAGGAGCAGTTAGGGAAGTGTTGCTGTACCAACCAGCATATCTGCTGTGATACCACCCAGGAAAAAGGGGGTATCAGATAAAATCTAACAAGCCCCCTCCTCCTACCTCCAAGTCCTGCAACAAACTAACAAAAATATACATACGGTTTGGGCATTATTTTTAGTGAAGCACAATAAATGTTTACTGATATGCAAATATAATTAGACCAGGAGAAAGAACAGGGAAAAACGGTGCATTTTATTTTGGGCCAATCGTTTGTAAAGACTGTTCCTCTTTGCTTTGACTTATTTTGCAAATTACTAATAAAAGACCCGTAGGTCCTCAGATGAAAGTTGAATCTGAGATACAGTTCAAATTTTGATTCATGTTTTATGGTCAAAAGAAGAAAAAACTATTTTAGTATTACTTAATCCTCAGCCGTGAAGTCTAATGTAGACATGAATGCTACCAACAAATGATACTACATAGAAGTATTTTATAAATGCCTACACAGTGGAGAGGCACTTAGCTCTCCAGCGGAAGAGGGAACATTTAATCTGAGCATGGCAGGTGAGTAATGACTTTGACCTGCAAAACTTAGCAGGACTGACAAGTAGGTGGAAGGCCATTTAGTTTTACGGGAAGCTGGAGCTAAGGTTCAAAGTGGGGAACAGCAGGTAAGCTGGGGAGAAGAGGCTGCAGAGTCCCTTCAGGCCTTCCTCTCTAGGCTAGTATTTGGACTTTAGCTTGTGGTTAATAAGTAGGCATCATTCTCCATCTCCTCATTCTAGGTGCCCAAACTTGGCCTTGCTTCTTGCCTCCTACTACTCTCATTCTTTTTTTGTTGTTGTTATTTTATTATTTTTTATGATAATTTTTATTATGTTATGTTAGTCACCGTACAGTATATCCTTAGTTTTTGATGCAATGTCCCATGATTCATTATTTGCGTATAACACCCAGTGCACCATGCAATACGTGCCCTCCTTAATACCCATGACCGGCCTATCCCAATCCCCCAACCCCCTCCCCTCTGAAGCCCTCAGTTTGTTTCCCAGAGTCCACTCTCATTCTTTTTTTTTTTTTTTGAGTTCTGCCAAAGCTTCCTTGTATTCTTTTTTTTTTTAATGTTTTTTTATTACATTATGTTAGTCACCATATAGTACATCCCTGGTTTCTGATGCAAGGTTCGATGATCCACTCTCATTCTTTACTCAAAAATGATCATTTCTCTAGGCCATGTTTCCCTTTTTTACTCCTTTTTTTTTTAGATTTTATTTATGTATTTGGGAGAGAGAGTGAGCATGAGCAGGGGCAAGGGGCAGAGGGAGAGGGAGAAGCAGGCTCCCAATACAGGGCTTGATCCCAGGACTCTGGGGTCATGACCTGAGCTTAAGACAGACACTTAACCAACTGAGCCACCCAGGTACCCTTCACTTCTTTTGTAGATACACCATTTTTCTACTCTTGCCTCTCTCTCCCTCTTTTAACTCCTGCATTTCCCAAATTTCAGCCATCTTTCAGTGCTTGTCACTGCTGTCATGAGATCCTCTCCCGGGGTCATCCGGTCTTCCGCCAGGATGGAGTCAGCCTGTCGACAAATGGCTAGGTTTGATGTGTCTTGTCTCTGAGCCTGCTGTATGCTTTGGGTATTTGTCTGTTTATGTTCCTTCCTCACAAAAATTCGTCATCTGACAAGATTTCAATACTTTCTGAGGCATACTGAAACCTCTAAAGACAGTGGTGACTGTGTACTCTTAAGAATCAACATGAGAAACAGACTCATTTAATTTGTCTTTGAAAAAAAGAACCAGAAACTATTTTTCAGACTCTTACTTGAATTCTAGGGACTGACAGAGAGAACAGTGGGAATGATCTTAAGCAGGACAGAAAGAGTAGAGCAGTAAAAGATAACACATCATAATTTTATGAAATCGCAGAGTAGAATTTTCTCTAGCAGTTTCACCAGTGTCCATAATGTTCATATTCTCACATACTTTCACTTGACCAGTGAGTGAATGGAGTCAGTGATTAATCTGTCTCCAAGGAAATCTTTAACACAATTACAATTAAATCACAGGATTGCATTCTTGAAGCATCTACTTGTTCAGTGAAGGTTTGTTATTTGCTCTTCAGTTTCCCTCAGTCTTGATCTTTTCTTCCAGTCTCTTTTTATCCCTTCTGTTTTCCTCTTCCGCCTAGTTTGTGGTATTTGGCCAATTCTTTAACTCCTACCTATTTATCCAATTTGTCATTGTACAATTTCCCGTAACTGCTTCTTAGCTTAATCTTTTTATTTATTGGTCACATTTTGTATTCCATTTATTGTGCTTTCATTCAGTTTTGAAAAGTTTGGCAAATACACTTTTTTAAATATATGTAATGTTTTCATATAAAACGTACTGGCTGCTTTTGCCTCATATTCTCTCCTCTGTAAAAATGTAGCAGTTCCTTCCTTGTCCATGATTTCTCTTACTTTCCCTCAATTTGACCAGACTTGAGGGACTTAAATGTGTGTGTCATTTTCTATAATTTAGGAACATTTCTCCATTTAAAAAACGTACAAGAAGTTGAGATAATGCAGTAACTATAAAACATTTCTTTCTTGCTCACTCGCCTCTTCCACGTGTCTCTTGCCTACTCTTTCTTTAACAGTGAATCTATTTTGTACTCCTTTGTCCCCTTACCTCCAGAGTTTCTGATGCAGTCAGCCAGCGGTGGAATTCTGGGCTTTTTTATATTTTGAAAAAGTTCCCTAGGGAAGTCTGATACGGAATCCTTATTAAGAATGATGCTTTCGTATCAGAATCAAAACACAATAAGCTTTCTAACTGTGATGAATAATCCAATAGATTTCATTATGATTCTCTTTCTGTCTAAAACTAAAACTAGATGTTAATTACCAGAGAAATAGATAAGGATGCCTATGACAACAGAACATTAGTATGATATCAAAGCTTGGAAATTTTGCTGGTAGTGAATAATTCAGTGCTTTAAATATTTAGAAGCTATAGAATTAAAATTAATTTGTTTTTCCCTAAATGAACGAAGTTGATTGAGGTTTTACATTTAATTTGTTACATCAGATTTTATCTTCTTCGGGCTCAGAGGCTAACTTCAAAACACCACGTACAAATTTTTTACCTCCTCTTTCGATCCATTATTTCACTGTCTTACGCTTTATTACTGAAAGCTCTCCTCAAATAGATCATACACTGTAAATACCTCTCCTGATTACAAAATCTTCTCACACAAATGCAATAGACTATTTAATGAGCTCTTCTTTCACAAAATTAAAAAACCTGAAGGCCTTGATTTGGGACTCTATATAAATGGGATTTAGATCTAACAATTTTAAATTATTGCTTTATTCTTAGCTGTTCAATTCTATCTCTTCTCTGGGAAACAGAAATAATAAAACCCTTGTTGATTCTACAATTGGGTTGTAAAAGTCACCGCAGCCATCGACCATGACGTAGAAGGGCCAAGATCAAAAATACAAAGCAAGGGAGCTGAGATAAAAATTCTGAAGCAGCTTTAGTTTACAGCATTATAAACCACCAGCAAGAATTATTTGATTGCTTAACAAAGATTCTGTCGTCCAACTACTCAGTGTGGCATTCCTGGACCAGCAATATCGGCGTCCCCCCAATGCTTGTTAAAAGTAGAGAATTTCAGGCCCTCCACAGGCCCACTGAACCAGAATCAGCAGTTTGGCAGTTTCTCTAGGAGATTCTTATGCACTTAAGTTTGAGATGCAGGGCGGCTGGGTGGCTCAGTCAGTTAAGTGTCTGCCTTTAGCTCAGGTCATGATCCTGGGGTCCTGGGATCAAGTCTGGCATTGGGCTCCCTGCTCAGCAGGAAACCTGCTTCTCCTTCTCCCTCTGCCTGCTGCTCCCCCTGCTTGCATACGTGCGTGCGCTCTCTGTCTCTCTCTGTCTCTCTGTCAAATAAATAAATAAAATCTTTAAAAAAAAATAAAAATAAAGTTTGACATGCAATGCTGTAGCACACATCTAATACGTACTCCAGGCATTTTTTCAGAATATTACTATTGGTGTGGATATTGGACACCACTGAAGGTACAAATCAGAGTCTTAATCTTTCTCCTGTACTTTCCCCACTTTGTCTTTTAGGCAAAGATTTTCCCATTCCAGCAGTCGTGTGCGATTGCATGATCCAGCTAGTTCGCAAACCCTGTAGCTTCTGCCCTAACAATGTATTGGGTTTATCTTTTCCTTTCTGGAGCATTATCAAAAGTCTAGTCTTACCGCAATACTGGTCTCCCAGAATCCTGTCCTAGTGTTTTCCCTGTGTCCCTGTCTTACCATTAACATGAACTCTACCTCAGAATTATCCAGAAACACAGCTCTAGATCTCATACTCCTGTACTTACAATGGAAGTTATTTTCTTTTTGCCACCCAAAGCACTGCAGAGTCTGTAATGAAAAGGCAAGTCCTCTCTGCCGAGGCCCAAGATCCACCCGGGGCTGCCCCTGTCCCTGTCCCTGCACTCCCACCCCCACACATTGACATGAAGCCCAGGTCCATACTCCTGATCACATCATGGAAATGGCACACCATAGGCCCTGACTCATGCCCTTCCCTGCCCTCCTGACCCTCCACATTTCTCAGGTCTACCCATTCTTCATATTTCACATCCCCCCAGAGGCATCTCCTGTTGATCCTTCCACTGAGATCATCCCTCTTCTGGCATATCAGTTATGAGCATCTTGCTTTCTCTCTTGTATGGAGTACAACAAATGATCCTTCACGATTGTGTCAACACCTTTTCAGCTAGACTATATACTGCCTGAAACCTAAAGAATGGAACTTTTTTTCTTTGAATCTCTAGGAGGCCCGATAATAAGTATTAATACTAATGATACCATGACAATGATGAAACTGGACATCTCCCTTCCTCCCCCACTTCCTTTATTTAGACATGCGTGTGTTCCCTCAACAGATAGTTACCAAAACCTCCCATGCGCTAAGCATTAGGAACAAAATCGTGAATGGGACACAGTCTCTGACCTCAGTGAATGTATGGTATAATAGGAATACAGACACCGTTTGTCATGAATGAGTGTACCTGTTACTAAGCAAGTAACAGTGAGTGTCCCATGCCACCCTGGTGTGAATGGATGGTAAAGAGTGAGATTCAAGGGAATGGTGCAATATCACCTAGTTGCAAGGAAATGTCACATGTTTACTAGAGCATTTCTCATGTACATATAAGAGAGTATGGTGAGGAAAGCTTATGAACAGTTCAGTAACTGCATAGTTTTATGTTCATTTGAAGCACTGTGTCCCTGGAATAATGGCCTTGTTACCATTTTTGCTGATTGAGTCTTTTAACTGTTAAAGTTATACTACCAGAAATTCTAGTATTCAAAATAGTATTACACAAAAGTAGTAAAAAAAAAAAAAAGATTTCTTTATGTGGAATAAGAATCTTAGAGAGATTTGACCCAGTCTCACAAGACATGCATCCATTCATTTATTTGGCAAACATGGACTGGCATTTACTATATCCTTGGTATTGGCTCAAAAGACAGGGAAATATAAGAATATAAGATCACGAGAATCACATCTACCAGGAAAGTGTTCTGCCTACTGACTTTATCCTATGAGTACAGAGGGATTTGTTGAGTCCTTTTGATTTAAACATGGTAGAGATCTCAAGTTCTCAGATTATTTCATTTTCTAACCTGCAGATTTAGTACTGGATTATTTTAATTGCCTAAAACATTCTGGATGATCTTTAAAAAAAAAAAAAAGAGTGCCATTTTTACGTAATGGTAAAAAACATTTTTGTTTTTATGTGTATTTGGTTGTGATAGTCTCTTTTTAAATGACACTGCTTTTCTGATACTCTTAAAATTTCATTCAGGATAAAAAGTGGAAGATATTTAATTTTGACACCATCAGTGACTCATAAAAATGTTCTGGTATCTATAGATTATTTTTAAATTTATCACTGTACCTTAGGGATTTTTTGATAGGCTGCCCCTGAAAGCAATTAATTTTGTTTTATGTGGTTTTATAATGCAAAATGCCTTGATGGAAACAGAATTTGAAATAAATTTCCTTCTAATATAGCAATGAATTTTTGTTTCAATATCTCTAGAGGTTTTTTTTTTTTTAAATATTGTGACTAAACTATGTTTGTTCTTTTTCACCTCTCCTATCGACAGTCATTAAGAAATCCAAATACTTTTTTCATGTTGAAATTTTACTACACTTCATAGACTATTAAACATGGAACATCCTTGTGGGGACAAGAAATCGAATTTGCTCTTGAGAAGGTTTCCAACTAATTGATTTGTAGGACATTATAACATCGTCTAGCTGACAAGCTTTACAAATAGAAAGACCGGAGCTGAACTGAGAGCTGCTTTTTTACTGACACATAAAAGGTGTCTCTCTGTCTTGTAGCCTTTGGATATAGGCATGTCAGTTTCATAGAGAAACTTTGACACGGCGCTTCTTTCTTTCTTTCTCTCCCGGTAGAACCACATGTGGTAGCACATTGTTAAATCTTCTCTCAAATAAAAGGACGAAGGGTTTCATTTTTGTTTTGCCTTTTTGGTATCTTACAGGAACTCCAGGATGGCATCGGACAGCGGCAAACTGTTGTCAGGGTATTGAATGCGACTGGGGAAGAAATAATCCAACAGTCCTCAAAAACAGATGCCAACATTCTACAAGAAAAACTGGGAAGCCTGAATCTGCGGTGGCAGGAGGTCTGCAAACAGCTGGCAGAAAGAAAAAAGAGGTAGGATGACAGATAAAAATAGGAATCCTACAATTTTAGCAGAGCTATTTAAGCTGTCCTCTAAGAAAACCTCTGTGAAAGATTGGAACCAGGGTGAAAGGCACTAAGGGGAAGGAACCCCTCAACTGTTACTCAGTAGCAATAATGAATTTGTTTTCTGTTTCTCATGTACTGAAACATGTAGCTGCTGCTAGTGAAATAGACAGCACTTTGCTATTTTAAACTTTCAAGTTTGTTTTAAAAACCAAGCGATTGTTCAAATACGAATATCTTCAGGATATTCTGGTGTTAACAAGCTGAGGCTCATTTATTTGAAAGAAAATGACAAAAGGAAATTATAAATGACAATTTTGTGTGAAAGATTGCTATTTGGCTAGATTTTTGAACAGCTATAAATGTGACTTTGATGCTGAAAACCAAGATGGTCATATTTTCTTTTTAGTTCCACTACATTTGTCAGTACATGCTTGAAGAGGGACTTGGGCTGACAATAGTCAAATCTAAAGGGGGAAAATTTTTTTTAAAAAAATACAGGGGAAAACAAAACCTCAGAAAGGTTATTGTTGAATTCAGTCATTTTTTAACTTTCCCTTGGAAGGTCCTGAAAGCCCAGAATGCCAAATGTATGCTGCCACACTTGGAAGGCACAGATATTTTTATAAATGGGATTTTGTATTATGCTTCCAGTTGTTGATGCTAATGTTGCCTGTTTTATAAGGGAGGACTTGGCCTTTATTTACCAAATGAGACTATTGTTTTGAACAATGAAAACTCCCTTCTATTGCCAAGCTCTTGCTTCCTACCTATCATCTACATAATAGGTGGAATTTAATATTCAGAAAGCTAGGACAACTCATTGATGAACGTCTTTGGTGAGGATGTATTAGAAAGGTTTCAGAATTATGTCCATTGTCTTTGCCCACCTCCTCTTGGCGCCTTTGCTCCTGTTGCATTATTCAAAAAGTAGATAGAATTCATATTCCTCTACAAAAGGGATGCTTTAGTTGACCTACACACACACACACACCTCTTGATAAAGTTTAAAAATAATAGCATCATCTAAAAACATTTTTAGTTTGAATCTTGGCTTAGAAAATAATTGTGATTTTTATATAGATAAGAGGAAATAAAGATCTAAACTTTGTGGTGAAACTGCTTCCTTGGGAAAATCATATACTTTTTTCCCCACGTTGAAATCTCTCTATTAAACACATAAGTCTATCATTACTTTAATAACTGATATGTTTTTACTATGAGCAGGTTTAAACCTGTATAATATCATTTCTGAACTAAAGCCAATCCAGTCTAAAATAAGATGTGAAGAAATGGGCAGATTAAGGAAGATTGCATAGCATGCTCTAAAAATTAATAATGAATTCATAAAGTAGATTAAATGGGTTGGAAGATTATTTTTCTTTATTATATATAAAGCATTGTTTCTCATTTTTAAATATCCTGCTCATATAATGTTTAAATACAACATGTCAATATTTTCTCTAAAAACAAGTATTTAAAAATTCAGGTGAAAAAGTGATCTGTTACTGACTTCTGGATGAAAATCAGAACTTAGAAAGATAGGGCATTATGCCTGTTTCATCAAACAAGCTCTATAATTTTGGCTCCTTCGAAGTTTACAAGAAAGTAGTGTATGCTGACACTGTGGTGAAATATTATGCAAATTGTAGGTTAATTACAGCTAGCGATTTGGCTGTAATTGGTTAGAAATATTTCTCCCATTTAAACATTTTGACCTACATTAAATATTGCACTTCTGTGCTTTAAAAAGTCAAGATCGGCTTCCTTGAGGGGTTTTTTTTTTTAACTCAGCTTTTAAAGTTGTCTGCTTCACGCTACATTTTAAAAATAAATGTTAGCATATTTAAATTTCCACTGAGATCAGTTTTGTGGCATACTTCCTCAGAATTTTTGTATCATTTAAATTTTATGAAATGTAAAAAAGTAATAAAATAGAAGTGCCTTTTCTACCAATACACTAACAGCTCTTTCTAAGCATCCAGTAGCAAATAAAGTAAAAGTAAAAAAATATATAAAGAATATGTTAACCTAACAATTGTGGGAGAGCTGTAATCATGAAACTATTATTAATCAATGGCATGCTTTCACTGCAACCCAAGGAGAAGTCAGCAGGAAATAGAAGTTATTTATTGCACAGGTGAAAAATAAGATGACTATTCAAGTTGACATCAGTATTCTCAGTTTGCAATGGGCTTTAAATGCAGCTGTTGGAAATATCTCATGTTTCCTAGTCCATGTACACATATAAACAAAAGTACAGAATTTAAGCAAAGAAAAAAGTGTGCGAAACCGTTTGGAGCCTTTTAGCTTGAAAATGCAAGATATCAGAAATATGAGCAGAAAATTCCCAGAACAAATTCAAATAGCAGTGGACATCCATTAAGGTTAGTTTATGTTGTAAGTAAATGAAGTATAAAATGCAGTCAATTAGGTATACAATTGAAGATAGAAAATTCACTGTTGCCTCAATTATGTAGCAGAGGAACTGGATAACATCTATAGGTTTAAACATGACAGTATAATGAGTTTAATGATGGCTTAGCCACCAACGTGGTCTTTGTAAATGAAGAAGATGCAAATGAAAATTTATCAGCCATAAAGGAAGTCATAGGCTAAAACAAAGCAAGCCTACGTTGAGGATTCTTTTTCTTTTTTTTAAAGATTTTATTTATTTATTTGACAGAGATAGAGACAGCCAGCAAGAGAGGGAACACAAGCAGGGGGAGTGGGAGAGGAAGAAGCAGGCTCATAGTGGAAGAGCCTGACATGGGGCTCGATCCCATAACACCGGGATCACGCCCTGAGCCGAAGGCAGACACTTAACCGCTGTGCCACCCAGGCGCCCCTATGTTGAGGATTCTTAAGCCCAGGTCCATTGGTAGGATTCAAGGGATGCCATGAGCTTGAATTGGAAAAAAATACCTCTCCATTTTTGCCAACCTCTAATGGAGATTGAGTATTCTTTTCCATTTTGAATAAAGGCAAGAAACCAGAGTAATACTAGCAGTACGTGTGAAATCACAGGTATTTTTATATTTCAGTAGAGTTGTTACAGATATCTCAAAGTATTATTCATGGTTATCACTCATCAAAACTGCACCAGTTATCAGATCTTCCATAAGATGTTATCAAGGTGTTAATAATAAACAAGCACATGTATTGCTATCTCCCAAAAATATTTTCTAGTAGTTTTATAACTGTATTTCAGTACAATTGACTTTCTTCGGCGTTCTGGGTATTTTATGTTCTGGACTTCAAAACGTGATTCTGAGAAGAGTCCCAGGCTTCACCAGATTGCCAGAGGGCTCCATGGAAAAAAAGGAAAAAAAGGATCTGAACTATTTCTAGCCAGCTGTTTATTTGCGCAGACCTCGTTATCACGTACTATGGTCTCAGTCCTTTTAATGATGTCGTCACTATTCTTATACACTCCTTTTTTCTGGAGTATTCCAGGAGATGTACCAGTGAAGGGAATGTGGGTAGGCAGGCCTTTGAAGTGGATAGCTGACAACAGAGGGAGGCCATGTTACTTAGAATAATATCAGTTAATAAAAGATCGAATGGAAGAGGGCAGCAAGGTGTTGGGAAGTAGAATCCTTAAATAGAGGAATCTTTGAATCATAATCCATATCAATAAAAAATGACCTCAAGAATTGATCTCTCCTTTTCCCTTTAGGCAAATATGGTATTGTTTTCACCATTGTAGAGATAAAGCAATTATTTTACTAATATAGAGAGAGGAATAAGAGTTTTAATTTCAATGTTACCTGATTGAATATACTGCTTGAAATTTTTCTTTTCCAAACATTTTAAATAAAAAATCACAAGCATATAGAAAAGTTGAAAAAAGGTAGCATAAGGAATACCCACATACCCTCTTATCGTTCTCCTAAATCCCTACATTCAACAGCTAACGTTTTGCCATTTTTTCCCTCCCTCTCCCTACCTCCCCCATATGTCCCTTTATTTAATATAGGGAATAACACACGCGCACGCGCGCGCGCACACACACACATTTTTGTTTATCATGCTCAAGAAAATTAAACATAATACCATATTATTATTTATTATCCTGCCCATATCCAAATTGACCAAATGACTCAAAAATGTCTTTCATATCATTCTTTGAGTTTTTCACACCAATGTCCCATCATGTTTTATGTATTGCATTTGGTTTTGTAGGAGACGAAAGAAAAAAACCTTTCTGCTCTACCCTCTTAGCTTTAATATCTGGAGACTGTGAGTTAAATTGACAAAAGACACATTAATAGGAGAAAAGGCATACAAATTTTTTTATGTCAGTTTTTTAATGTGGCACAGAGGGCTTCATAGGAAAGAAGTGAAAATGCCAAAGAAACTGTACCTAAGAGCTTAAATACCATTTTGACAAAGAGTGATTAAATCGTAGAGAAGTGACAAGACAAAGAAAAGGGGTTTGGACTTCCAGGGGTGATAGATTGCAGGAAGGCAAATACGTAGGGAAGCTAATGGAAGATAAGGATGTTTTAGTAATAAGCAGATTCAAGTCTGTGCTGCTATCTCTAAGTGATTAAAAAGTCCTCTGCTCTTCCTGGTCCAGAAAAGGGGAGAAGGAATACCTTTACGAGGGGAAGTGTATGCCCTGCCTTAAGGCAGAAATACACTGGGTTGAGAGCTTTTCCTGTGTCTGCTATTTCTCAGTTGCCTTCTACTCAAAATAATTCTTATGGCCAAGTGGCATATTATGATCCTCTTCATTTCTCAGGTTTCTTCAGTCTTATTTATTTATTTATAAAGTTTTTATTTATTTATTTTAGAGAAAGATAGAGCAGGAACAGGGAGAGGGGTAAAGGGAGAGAGAGAGAGAGAACCTGAGATCATGACCTGAGCTGAAACCAAGAGTCGGTCGGTCCTTAACCGACTGAGCCACCTAGGCTCCCGTCTTCAGTCTCTTTTAGTGGAAAATAGCTCTCCCACTTTCATTTTCTTTTTGCTGTTACTGACATTTGGAAGAGTCTGGTACAATATCCTCAAAAAAAAATCTCATCTTTCTGGATTTATCTAATGTTTCCCTTCATTATGTCATTTAGCTTGTTCTGTATTCTCTGTATCTTTTGTAAACTGGATTTGGAGACTTGAAAAGATGCAAGTCAAAAAATTTTGGCAAGAATACTTCATAAAAGACAGTGTGTACTTCGGGTCACATCAGAAGGTCATAAAATGAGGTGGTCCCACTGTAGATGCTGGTAAGTCTGATCACTTGGTTTAGGTGGTGGCCATCAGATCTTGAGTTGTTAAGTATCATGTTTTTTGAAATCAATAAGTCATCTAACAGCTTTAATATCCTTTGATGATCTTTCCTGAGCTCAGTACATTAGGGTTGCAAAGTGGTGATTTTTTTTTCTGAATTCTGGTATGACCCTACAAGCTGATTTCCTCTATCTAAAAAGAAAAGCTCTCACTTTTCTTCTTGATATCAGTATGGATTTATGGATTCTTACTTATTCAGTATGTTACAATAAATAATAGTTATTCTGCTTGTTGATATTCTCACTTTTATTAAATTTGACTGGTGGGAGCTTGCTCAAGCTTCTGGCTTAAATGCCCCATGCTCACTGTGTACTTTTCCCCGCCCCAGGTTTGGAATCAACCATGTCTCCAAGGGCCTCTGATTTCTTTTAGTGGAAAACGTGTATGGAAATCAAAATGTGGGCAGTAACCCTTTCTGAAAGGAAGGCTGGCATCTTTCTGGCAAGCAGTCCTAGGGGAAAATGATTTTACGTTCCTTTTGTAAGGACACAAAAATCTCTTTCAGTTACACAGCAAAGTTCAAAGTAAGGCTGGGTCTGTTAAAAAGCACTTGTGCAAGACGCATGTCAAATCTGCAATTTCTTACTCATTTCAGGGCTTCTACTTCTGATGTTTTGAACCAAAGTTTACCTGCATATAATCTATACTAGTTTGCCAAGCAAATTAATGGTGTAAATAAGCTGATGGGAAGCATTGCTAAATGTACTTAAGGGAAGAAATTGTTTTTTAAAGACCTTAGTTCATTGTTTGCATGCAAATGGATGCTGTTAATTAGAAATGAGCCTTATCTAATTCATTAAAGTAGGCCTAGTAGGACCTCTTCTTGAAAAATCTCCATTAGCAATTCATATACTCTGTGCACTCTTTGTGAGACGACTGTTTTCTCTTAAGTCTTCTTTAATTTTGTCTCCTGAAGAATTCAGGCTCCCCTAACCAAAATAGCCTTCTGTATAGCACCCTATTTCCTACAAAATAAAAACCAAAAATTGTAATATGACTTAGAAATCTCTTTACAATGCTTATAATCTTTTCAATGCCCAGCGTACCCGTTAAACCAGAGCTGAAAGCCGCCTCACACATTCCCACTCTGCCCTCAGGATCTTGTGAGCCCTAACTCCAGTCTACTTGCTCTGTGCTTGAACTTCTCTGCTTTCTCGACACCAGTTTTGGTCGTGGCTCTCTGTGCAGCCAGCCCCGAGTTCACAGACTGAGTGCCCACAGATGGAATCCAGCTTGGAAAGTGTGCGATGTTTTTACATAGGCACTGTTTTTGAAATAATTGCCAACATTTAAATATCAAGAGGCTTCATATTTTCTAAACAAAACAAAACAAAAAAACAAGGACTCCTGTCTCCTTTTGAAAACTCAGATCTGAGGGGCACCTGGGTGGCTCAGTCCATTAAGCGTCTGCCTTCAGCTCAGGTCATGATCCCAGGGTCCTGGAATGGAGCCCCACATCGGGCTCCCTGCTCAGCGGGGTATCTGCTTCTCTTTCTTCCTCTGCCTGCCGCTCACCCTGCTTGTGTGTTTAAATCTTTTTTGAAAAGGTTAAAAAAGAAGGTAAAAAAAACTCAGATCTGGTTACTAGGTCCTCACCACACAGTTCAGCTGTGTCTGAGTAAGGGATGTTTCAGACTTGCTCCTCAAAGTGTGGTCTCTGGACTAGAGCCCAGACACTACCTGGGAGTGGCTGAGAAATGCAGGATCTAGTAAATCATAGTCAGCATTTTAACAAGACTACCAAGTGGTTGATAACGCACATGAAAGTTTGTGAAGCACTGGTTTGGGCAAGCAAGCTTACTCTTCAGTTTGCCACACCTGTCCCACTTGAGTCACTTACATTAACTGTTTTCCCGTAGACATTTGCTTTATAATACTTCATACAGATGCTCGTATAATGGCGGTGGTCGTGGTGACAGCACTTAATATTGCCAGGCGCGGTTCCCAGTGCTTTACACAGCTCACAGAATCTCCATTAACAGCTCTATTCTTATATTCATCTTTACAGAGGGGCAGTTGGGGCACAGATTGCTCAAGTTCTTTGCCCAAGATCACATAACTAGCAAGTATTTGAACCAGGATGTAAACGCTGACAGTCTGACTCTAGTATCCTTCCTCTAGATCCAATTTGGCATTACTTATCTTAGCTTTGACCTTTAGTGTTCTCTAGGATATACTTCCGGTTTCTGCCCGTCAGCCTCTCACTTAGCAAACCCATTCCCTTAGTTGGCCGTGTTTTGTAGCGAGAGGATGGGACATAGAATCTGTTCTGACCTAGCTTTCCAAACATGTTACCCATCATACTCATTATTTCAGCTTGTGTCCCAAGCATAAAATGACCTGAAGTTTTCTGTCCTTCAGCTTGTGCCAAAATCATTTGCTTTTTGAGATTGAGTTGCCTTTCTCATAATTTTCTCTGAAAATCTTACCTAAGTGCTCTTTCTTCAGCGAGTACTGCTTCCTGTTCTCAAACAGAGGCAGTTTGTTCTCTTAAGTTCTTCTTGTTCCTTTTTATAATACATTATATTTTATGTATCTGTCATGTATCGTACCCACATGTGTTTCATCTTCCCTGGCAAGATTGAAAGCTTCATGAGGGCCCGGCAATAGCTTATTCTCAGCTCTAGAGCCCCACAATACTTGGCAGAAAACGTAGTACATTGTTGATAACAAAACAAAACAAAACAAAATTCTCAGTTTCAATTCTTTCTTTATTCACATTCAAATTAAACTAGGATTATAAATCTCTACACTTGACATTGCTACATAAGTTAAAAATAGACATACAGAGCAGAGTCATTTTTCAATGTTTTTTATAATATTAACACATTTTCATGGATCCTCTTTAGTTCTGGAAATTGGACTAGATAAATTCTAATCTTAAAGAAGCTGGGTTAATATTCATGTTTTAGGTATTCTCCTGAATGTAATACTCTTGAGAGACAAATGATTTTAACTTCCATAGCTATTTATATCAAAAAGAAGCTCTTTGATTCAAATACTTTGTACATTTGTTTACCTCAGTTTTACTCTATCACAACTAATGAATTCTAGGTGAAATAAGAAGAAATTAGCCTTGAGATGGGTATTTTATTTTCATCCAATCTATAAGCACAAGATGTTTTACTTTGTAATCCATATCATCAAAGAGCTATTTTTAGACTGATCAAAGAGGATCATACAGTTATTATTATCCACAGGTGTCTATGGAAAATCTGGTCTCTTCCCATCTGTTATCTGATGACTCTTGAAAAGCTTTCAAGGACATTCATAATTCTTCATCAAAAGACTATGGAAAAATTAGCTTCATAGTTAATCTTTTTATGCCATATTTTATTCTTTGCAACTTGGCAACTTCTAGTGAAACTGACTAGCCAGAGCCAAACATGCTGTCATATTGGCTGGTATGGAAAGTATCACTCTACAGATACACACGTGGCTGCACTTTATTCATGGCCTTCTATGAACTCTTGTGGGCCTGGGGAGATAGGAGTTAGAATTGGTCATGGAGGATTATCTCTGGAATGGGCTTTGAAGGATGTCAGGAGTCAAATGAAGAATGAATGGATGGACATGCCAGAGGGAAAAAAGTGACATGAGTAAAATCAGCGCAACAAGAAGTGGGCTATGTCGAAGGACTACATGCAGTTTAGAACAGAGAAGCTCTCTTAAATCTTCATTTAAATGTAATTATCCTGAGTTCATCATTCTATATGTAAAACCAGCTGCCCAATTTCTATTCCAAACTGCATGCTGGATATTAGTAACCTGTATATGTTTTTGAAAGCTTTTCGAGTAGCCTTATTGTAACCATGTACCCTGCCTCCCACCACTTGAGAGTAGCATTTCCAAGAGGCAACTATGTGTTGTTCCCAACCTGTTTAATACAAGTTATTCTTGTTTTTATATTTTTTATTTAATTAAATATTATACAAACTAATAAAATGGGAATGCAAAGAGGAGGAATTATGGTTTCAATGAAAACTAAGTTGAATGCTTGAAAAACTTGATAATCAGGGAAAAAAATGTTCAATTAGATATAGATGAGGAAACTGTTTAAGATTGGGAGTAGAGGGTAGAAATCACAAAAATCAGGAAGAATTTTACATTTAGATTCTTTCTAATCTCTCTAAAACTTACTCTACTTTGAAGAAACCAAAACTGAAATTCATAGATGAAATGTGGGGGTGGTTTATGTAAGAAAGAGTTTTAATAAGAGGATTTCTCTTGTTATGTCGAAAGGACAAAGTATTTTGTGATACAAGCAGTCAAGATGGAGCAGGTCAGGGAAGATTCTGTATCTCAGACCTTTTCCTGGGGTGGGACAGAAGGGCCTTGGAAGGTTTCAAATCGTTCAAATTTGGAAGCACATCGACCCCTTTGATAGTTGAGCTCAGGGTGAAATGAAGAGGTTGAGGCTGGCAGTAGGGTGACTCAAGTAGTCCTATGGTATTTCAGATTAAGGATGAGAAATGTCTGAGCAGAATAAAACTCATAAAGACGCGACGGATTTAAGATAGTAGATGAAAATAAAATGACTTGGTAATTGGTTAGATGAGGTGGGGGTATGAAGGGAGGGCTCTAGGATGACCCCTTATCCACATTTCTGGCTTGGGGAACTGGCTGAATTGAATGCATTAGCTCGGATAGGAAATACAAGGGAGATAGCCCAGATGGAAAGAGGGGCTCACATCAGACATACAGATTCACCTTGAGATATGACAGGTTTGAGGAGCCTGTGGAACATCTAAAACAAGGTGTTCAGAGAACATGTATTTGGATGTGTACTTCTGAACATGAGGAAGAAGACAGTGGCAGATGAGTACTCGCAGTAACTAATGAAACTGAGGTAATACATGTGATCTCCCTGAGGCACAGACAAGCCCCCCTTAACTATCCTGAGTCAAAAGGGTTGGTAAACAAAATATCGGGGATATATCAGGAGACTAATCTGATTACAACATAAAAGAAACTAAGCTCCAAGTTCCCATCGTACTAATTACAGATCAGAAATGTCCCCATGTCCCTATATATGTATGGGACCCTGGTGAAAGAGAGGATGTCTACAAGCATATTTAAAGCATGGATACAGTGTTCAGTGAAATGCAAATGGTCGGTACCTAGAGAGACAGTAGGTGGAGAGACTGGAATATGAGAAATAAGCACAGAGCAAAGCCTGCCCCGGGAAGACTCCTTGCTTGAGATCCTGCAAATTCCCTCTCCCTTTAAGGTTAATGATGTCTAAAATCTGTCTATTGTCCATCTGTACAGCAGCTACACCTGGAAGCCACCAGTGTCTTAAAACAGGTCAAAGGGAGTTTGCATGCTTTTCATTTTCCTTGTTGCTGAGGAAACTTGTATTGCCTACTGTCAGAGCCTATCCTGTGAGACATAGGTCTTACTGCAAGCAATCATTTCCAAAGTACTTTTTGTTAGAAGCAAACCTTCATACTTCTAAAAATGAACACAGTATCCACAGGTCAGTGGATTACCTTTCTGCACAAGGGAAAACCCCAAGTCCTGAGTTAAAAATGTGTTGATCACTTTGATTCCTTTCTTGGATTTAATATAATTAAAGCATGCCTTCTATATATGTGTGTGACTCTATCCTCATGTTTTCTTGAACAAGGCTCTTCTATTTTACTAATTCTCAATTATCACAGTTTGGCCATTAATACAAATCTAAAGTGATCACAATAAGCTTTTTCTCACATTGGCTAATATAAGTTGAAATATTTTTCTCTACTATGATATGTTTTTAAAAGCCCTTTCTAAAATGGAAAACACCATACATGTGTGAGCTGCTAATCTGAGAATTTTTCACTTACTGTTATAATGGTGGATGTATAACTATCTCCTTCTTGTTTTTAGAAGAAGGCCTTATCTCTTCTTTCACAGGAACCTGGCCCCCATTAATTATTCTCCCTCCCCCGAATGCACACAAGCATATCCTAGCCCTATTCCTCCTGGCTTCCTGCCCCTTAACCAAGTAAACATTTGTAGCTCCCAGATTAAAAAATAAATTACAAATACTCCTTTCATAATGTTTTCCACCGTACTTGACAGAGTTCTTAGCTGTGAATAACAGAATCCAGTTCTGTTTAATATAAGCAAAAATCAACTTTATGAGAGGGATAAAGACCTGCTCCCAATGCCAAAGAGAAGTCTAGAACACCAACTCCAAAATGGACAGAAAGCAAAGCAGAGGCTCAGTTTCAGGAACTATATAGTCCAAGTCATACCCTGGGTCTGCATGCTCTCAGAGACTATCCCAGCCCTGCAGACAGGGGGTAAAGAATACCATTGCTATTGGAAAGAATTGGAAATGGTACCTTGGAGTTCTTTGTCACTCATTCCAGATTCGAAAACTGAACTTCCTCCATTTGATTCCAGAATGACCTTGGAATTCCCCCCACATATATAGGGTATTCAGATTCTGGGCAGCCCAAGTTGAGAAAGGTCTCTTACTCCCCTTTCCTAGTTATTATTCCCATTTGAATTCTTCTCTTTATAGTCACTAATACTTAATCATATCTTCTGTTTTATCTGTTTTGTTTTGTTTTGTTTTTGATCTTCATCCCCACCACTGCTCTGATAATATCTTTGCCAAGACCATCAGTCATCTATAGTTAATCCACTGGACATGTCTTAGTCCTACTTTAGGCCACTTGGCATTAACTGACCACTTTCCAACTTAGCACTTTGTCCTACCTTGCCTACCATGTCATTAATTTCATCTGATTTTATTTCTACCTTTCTGTATAATTCCTTTTTTAATTTCACTCCTCCTTTCATCTGCCCCTTAAATCCGGATGTTTCTAAGAGATACTTCCTCAACCCTATCCTCTTAATCTATATACTTTCCCTGGTTGTTATCCATAACCACAGATGTTAGCTCTTCCTATCAGTTAGAAGTCAAATACAGAGGTACACAAAAATATACTGCTTGAAATAATATAGAAATGTATCCATCTATCATGTGTAAAAGTAATCTGCAACGAGGTAGGCTGGCATCATTACTCTGTGATGCCAAAGACCAAGGCTCCTTCTATCTCAAAACCTGCCATCCCTTGATGAGGCCCTTATCCTAATGATCCAAGATACAGTTAGCTGTCCAGCTATCACATATGCTTTTCAGGTTGCAGGATTGGGAAGCAGAGAGAATTGGAATGTCTTTACCCTTTTAGGGGACTGCACAGAAAATCCACACAACACTCTTCCTTCCATCTCTGTTGGAACTGATTCTCATGACCGCAGTCTCTGAGCTAGGCAGCTCCTATTACAGAGAAGAAGGGAAGAATGAATTATAGAGTATGCATATAAGTACTCTGTGCCACAATCACTTATTTTATTTTGGATCCTAAATTTAATATTCAGCTCAATGTGCGGCCCTGGAATAGGCATACGTATCTAGCCCCTAATGGGGCATTTCCTCTTCCTTGTCTGAAAGCCACCTCAAAAATCATTCCATTCAACACAAAATATATTCTGTTCTTTCACAAAAATCTGTGAGTGGTATCACTATCTATGTGTTTGCCCAAGCTAGAAACTTGGAAGTTATAAGAGTTAATATTAATGACACTAAGGGGCACCTGGGTGCCCCAGTCGGTTAAGCGTCCAACTCTTGATTTCAGCTCAGGTCATGATCTCATGGGATCCAGCCCCGTGTCAGGATCTTAGGATGGAGTCTACTTGTCCCTCTCCCTCTGCTCCTCCCTGCTGCTTGCAAGCTTTCTCTCTCTCTCTCTCTCAAATAAATAAAATCTGTAAAAAAAAAAAAATGTTAATGGTGCTAAGTTTTGTGCGCTTATGCTACAAAATAGTCTTTAAGAGTTTTACAAATATTTCGCCCTTAATCTTCACAACAACTCAGTTTTAGGTGCGTTCATCCTCTCACCTGACTATGACATGGTAAGCAGCGGATAGATAGCAGTATTTGTCCATTGTACAAATTATCTAATTGCAGCTCAGAAAAGAATAAGACTTTTGACCAAGGCTGATCAAAGGTATAGAAAGATTAAGAACTAAATGAATATCAGTGATTCTGACCACAAGCCTGTGCCTTTTCCATTATGATCATTTTTACCTAAGTGAACAAAATAGCTGACAAGGACAGCAGGGACAAGACGAATTAACGAGTGTTCCCCACTACCTTTATTACCTCTCCCTCAGCCAATTAATGAGACTAAAGCCTGTATCTTCTCAGATTTGTGCTTCCTCTGGTATCCAGGGATAGTACTATCTCTGATGTATTCATGAATTTTTAATGATGTAGAATTTGGGTAATTAGTAAAGAAAGAAAGCTAGAAAAGCCTGAGTGAAGGGGAAGTAGATAAAGAGGCAAAGTTGACCTACAAAATAAAGGGGACAAGAGAATCCTTGAATGTGTGTTTTGTTTGTGGAGTTTCAGAACTTGAAAGTTTCTGAAGCAGTTGATAGATACAAAAGAAATGAAAAGTGGAAACTCTGGAATGTTCTGTAACTGTGACTATGTTGGCGCCTATTAGGGATCAAGAATTGTGAATTAAGATTAGAATTATTGTTCAGCGATCTTTTGTTGCTAGAGGTGGTTTTTGTGGATATAACTCCGTGAAGAAGATCAGTCGTATTTTTATTAGGATTTCATGTGAGCACCATACTCTACCTTTATGACTTAACAGACGATTTTTTAAATGATCAGCATCTACCCATGACAAAAGTAGCTTGTTTTCTGATACGTTTGTTATTTTCTTGCCAATTAACCTTTCCACTGCACAGTGGAAACTAAGTAATTGGAGTTGAGGTTGGCGAATTAAATAAACCTGCTAATAAATTCTGGGCAATAATCCCCTATGCTCCTACTTGTGTTTATTTCCTTTGGGAGTAAATAGCATGGTACTTTTGTGCTTATATTTTTACTTTGCTTTTTTGTTTGTCTGGCAAGATACTTAAACTATGTGAGCCTCATTTTACTCATTAGAAAAATAAGGAAAATAGTTCATGTCTTTTAAGGTTGCTGTAATGGTTAGCAATCATGTAAATAAATTGGGTAGTCCTATCCCTGGCACCTGAGTAGGGCCTAGAAATTAGTCTCTGGGAATAGGACTTCTGGGATAGTGAAGTGTGTAGCTTAACATATCTACTCCCCAAAAAACAACAATAAAACTGGACAAAGTGTTTCATGATTCTGGAAATCAAAGGCTTACACATGTTGGAAAGTGATTATTTACGGAAAACTATCGAACTTTGAATAAGAACAGTGGAAACCTACGGTGTTTTGTCTGGGACTGTTCCCACTGCCCACTCCCAGCTTGGTCAGCATAGTTGTTAAATCGAGGTAGTATAACACATGAAAACCAGCAGCTTCAGTTCCAGAGGGGCTGATTTCATGTGGATCCAAACATTTAAAACCCCGTGCCCAGAAGCACAGTAACAGTAGAGACTTAGGTAGCAAATGAATGAGCCAACTAGCAACTCTGCTGTCCTAAAGTTGCTGTCTTGATTAGGGCAAACAATTGACAACTAGCCAAACATTTGATTTTTCAGGGATAGATGAAAAATTAGACTGTCATACAGGGCTAGACAATCTCCATATATCTGCTGTAGGATGACTTAACTGAACTTTGAATACATTGCCTAACACACATATAGATTCATTGACAAAAATTGGAAATTTCCTGACTCCAGGTGTTTGAGCTCAACTGCTGGCATCATTGCCTAATGACAGCTAAGCTCTTCTGATCTCTAGGAAAAGACATATTTTTTTTTCTAAAACAGAGAAAGGATATTAGCAGTAACCCACTCTGGGGAGACATTCCACAGATATTGTCCAGGTAAGTTATTAAAACTTCAATAACAACAACCCTGATGGTGTGTGGAAGAATCAGAATCTGGAGCTCCTTCATTATATTAAAACATTGCCTTTTCTAGAAAAATAATGATACATCCAAAGAAACAGGGAATTATAAACCACACTCGGGGGAAAAAGTAGGCAATGGAAGTTGCCTCTGAGTTGGACTAGATGTTAGACTGAGCAGATAGAGACTGCAAAGCTCCTATTAAAAAGACACTTAGGAACTTAAAGAAAAACATGTTTAAATAAGTAAAGTATGACAACAAGGACATAGAGAATATAAAAAAAATTCCACATTATTAAAAAGAACAAGTGAAAATTCTGGAATTGAAAAGTATCATAACTGAAATTTAAAAATTACTAAAAATGGCTCAAAAGCAAATTCAAGATGAGAGAATAAAAAAAATCTATAAACTTGAAGATAAATAGAAATTGTCCAATCTGCCATACAAAAAGGAAAAGGAGTGAAAAAAAAAATTACCAGAAACTCAGAACTGCAGGAAAACATTGAGTCTATCAACGTAGGTTCTAGAAAGAAAAGAAAGATATAGAAGCAGAAAAATTATTTGAAGAAATAATGGTCACACTCTTCAGAAATACAGTGAAGCTGAACAAACCCCAAACAAAATAAACTCAAAGGGATCAATGCTCAAAAACAACAAACTACTAAAATACAACCACAAATGTAGAAATCTTAAAAACAGTAAAAAAAAAATGACTCATTCTATACAAGGAAATATAATATGATTAGCAGATAACTACTTATAAACAATGAAGGCCAGAGGCAGTGGAATGATGTTTTCAAAGTGCTGGAAGAAAAAAAAAAAACTATCAACCAAGAATTTCAGATAAAGGAAAGCTGTTCTATAGAAAGTGCATAAAGATGTTCTCAAAAAAACAGAATATTTCTTTCTAGCTGTCCTGACTTTCAAGAAAAAAAAAAAATCGAACTCCTTCAGGCTGAAAGCAATGATATGATTCACTAACTCAAATGTACATGAACAAATGAAAAGCAACAGAATCAGTAAATATGCACATAAATATAAAAGATTGTGCAAATATAGATGTATGGTCTTTAAGGCATATTTTTGCATAAAACAATTATATCACTGTATTTTTGTGTTATTACACATAGATGCAATGAATATGATAAATAGCACAAAGGAGGAGGGAAAATGGAGCTTATCAGAGTAAAGTTTCTATATTTTACTAGAATTGTTTTTTTTCTAGCTTTATTAAGGTATGCTTGACAAATTATACATATTTAAGACGTACAATGTGATATTTTGTTATAAGTATACCTTGAGTAATCATTAGTAAAATCAAGCTCATTAACATATCTGTCACCTCCTGTAGGTACCATTTGTGTACATGTGTTGAAAGCATTTAAGATCTACTCTCTTAACAAATTTCAAATATGCATTACATTATTATTAACTGGTTACCATGCTGTACATTAGATCCCCTAAATGTATTCATCACAAATGAAAGTTTATACCCAATTACCAACATCTCCCCATTTCCCTCACCACCCAGCGCTTGGCAACCATCATTCTACTCTCTTGTTTCTCTGAGTTTGACTTTTTTTTTTTTTTTAGATTCCACATATACATGAAACTGTACAATATTTGTCTTTCTGTGTCTGGCTTATTTACCTTAACACAGTGCCCTCTAAGTACATCTCATGATCACAAATGGCAGGATTTCTCTAAGGCTGAATAATATTCCATTGTATATGTATGTATACCATACTGTCTTTGTCTGCTCCTCCATTGATGGACACTTAAGCTGCTTCTGCACTTTAGTTATTGTGAATAATGCTGCAATGAACATGAGAGTGCAGATATTCCTTTGATATAGTGATTTCATTTCCTTTGGATATATACCCAGAAGTGGAATCACTGAATAATATGGTAGTTCTATTTTTCACCTTCTGAAGAACCTCCATAAGTGTTTTCTATAGTAGATGTACCAATTTACATTCCCACAACAGCATACAACACTCCACTTTTCTTTGTATGCCTGTCAATATTTGTAATCTTTTTTTTTTATGATAGCCAACCTAATGGGAGTGAGTTAAATTAGTTGATCTAAAGTATACTATGATAAATAAAGTTGCATATATAAACTTAAGAACAACCCCTAAGAAAATAACATTATAGTTTAAAAGGAAAACAGAAGAATTAAATTTGTATAGCAAAAATAACTATTTGACAAAAGAATGTGGTTAACACTATGAGACACATAAAAAAAGACATGAGACATAAAAAAAGCAAAATGGCAGATTTAAATAGAACTACATCAATAGTCACATTAAATGTGAATGTATTAAGCATTGCAATTAAGATATTTCAGGCTGGATTTTTTAAAAGACCCAAGTATATTCTGTCTAAAAAACTGCTTCAGAGGCAAAGACACTTATACTTTGAAAGTAAAAAAAAAAAAAAAAAAAAAAAGGAGAAAGATATACCATACAGATAGCATCCATAAGAAAAATAAAATGGTGATACTAATGCCAGATGAAATAGACTTTAAGGTAAAACATGTTACTAGTGACAAAAAAGGACATTTATGATTACAAAAGGGTCAGTTCATTACAAGACATAATTAACAGAAAAACCCACATTTTATGATACAGAAATTAACAGAACTCAAATGGGAATAATAAACATAGTAAACAATTCAACGATAATTATTAGAGATTTAATACCCCACTCTCAATATTTGGTCAACCAGTTGGACAGAAAATCAGCAATGATATACAAGACCAACACTATTTGATCCAACTGACATTTATAGAATATTCCACCAAATAACAGAATACATTTTCTTTTTTTTGGCATTTTTTAATTGAGGTATAATTAACCTACAGTGGTATATTAGTTTCAGGTGCACAATATAATGATTCAACAATTCTATATATTACCCTGTGCCCATCACAATATGTGTACTCTTAGTCCCCATCATGTATTTCAGCCATCCACCCTACCCACCTGTCCTCTGGCAACCACCAGTTTTTCTTACATTTAGGAGTCTAGTTGTTTTAGAATACATATTCTTTTAAAGTGCCCATGGTATCGTCTTAAAGATAGATCATGTGCTAGGTCATAAAACAAATCTCAATTAATTTAGAAGGATTGAATTCATAAAAATCATGTTCTCTTAACATATCAGAATTATGTTAGAATGTAACAACAGAAGGAAATCTGGGAAATACCAGAATATTTGGAAATTAAAAAACACCTAAATAATCCATGGGTCAAAAGAGACATGACAAGGGGAATTAGAAAACGTTTTGAATGGAGTGAAAATAAAAGCACATGTCAACATTTATGGGATGCAGTTAAAGCAGTGTTCACAGGGAAATTTAAAACTTCACTTATGTTAGAAAAGGTTAAAATTCTCAATAACTCAAGTTTTCACCTTAAGAAACTAGAAAAAGAACAGCACAAGGAAATAATGAAGACTAGAGCAGAGATCAATAAAATAAAAAGCAGAATAGAGAAAAATCAATGAAACCAAACATTAATGTTTGAAAAGATTTTGAAAATGGCAAAACTTTAGCTAGACTGACCAAGAAAAAAAAAAAAAAGAAGACTAAATTTACCAAAATCATAAAGGAAAGAGAGGAGAGGGGACATCACTACTGACCCTACAAAAATTAGGACTAGAAGGTAACCCTATAAACAACTTTATGTCACACTTTCTCCAAATTACATAAAATGGTCAAATTCCTAGAAAGAAATAAATTACCAAAATAGATTCAAAAAAAGTAGAACATCTTAATAGAGAAACTAGAGAACCTAAATTAGTAATTGTAAATCTTCTGATAATAGAAGCCCCAGTACAGATGATTTACTCATGAACTTTTTATAAAAAATTATTTTTTTTATTTTTTTAAAGATTTTATTTATTTATTCGACAGAGATAGAGACAGCCAGTGAGAGAGGGAACGCAAGCAGGGGGAGAGGGAGAGGAAGAAGCAGGCTCATAGCAGAGGAGCCTGACGTGGGGCTCGATCCCATAACGCTGGGATCACGCCCTGAGCCGAAAGCAGACGCTTAACTGCTGTGCCACCCAGGCACCCCATATAAAATTATTTTATATACCAATCCTTCACAAATCCTTTCAGAAAAAAAAAAAAACAGGAGGGAACTTCCAATTCATTCTGTAACACCAGCATTACTCTGTATCCAATATATTGCAGTAACAGAAATTAATAGAAAAATATCCCTCATAAACATAAACACAAAGTTCCTTAACAAAGTGAATCCAGAGCATGTAAAAAAGATTACATGTTATGACCATGTGAGATTTATTCCAGGAATGTAGAGTTGGTTTAACATCCAAAAATGATTATTGTAACATACCATATTAATAAAGAAAGCACAAAAACCAAATGAACATGTCAAGAGCTACAGAAAACACATCTGGTAAAATCTAACACCTGGTTGTGATACAAATTTTCCACAAATAAGAGAGCTTTCTTTTCATAGATGAAAAACTTTTGGCTAACATCATTCATAATGGTGAAAGCCTGAATGTTTTTGCCCTAAGATCAAGAATAAGATAAAAATAATCTACTTTTAGTACTTCAACATTCAACATTGTATTGGAGTTGAAACCAATGAAAGAAGGAGGAGGGGAGGAAGGTGTAGGGATGGTACACAGAACTCTATGTGTTTACTAAAAGCCATTAAATTATATACCTACCATAGGTGAGTTTTACGTTATATAAATTATGCTTCAATAAACCTGAAAAAAGAAATTGTTGGGAATGAGAAAATATAGAAATATGAAGTTTGGTAATATACTGGTAATTGTTCAAACTGGATTACAGGTAATAGGAGCTCATCATACTATTATACTTTTGTGATATTTTTATTTTCTCAAAATGTTTTTTAAAGATTTCTGTGTAAACCCCTTGTTACCCAGTGTAATTTAGGCAGGGCTCTTTTTGCTTCTCTTTTGAGAGGATAATCTAATTTTCCCTTAATAAGTATATAAAATAAACGTTACATATGCAATATTTACTACCTGTTGTCCTTTTATTACTGCTCACTTTTGCATTATACTTGGCTTTTTGAGTCGTATAGTGACAGAATGATGTGGCAGTTGCTTAGAAACCTTCAACTCTCTCTTGAGAATAGAAATATAATGGTCCTATATTCAGCAGGAAAGTCATGCTGGTCAGCTCCGGTGAAGAGGGAAACTACCTTCAATCTTCACCTATAGACAGTTTTTTTCAGGGCTAGGTCAGTCTTCTGTCTGTCCTCTTGATCTAAGAACCAGGAAATATATATTTTAGTTCACTATCTGTTGACTCTGCCATATGTGACTAAGTCTGTTTAAAAAAAAATCCTTGGAATCATCATTTGGATTGTACTGTTTTTAAAGGTGTGCTTAGCTAAATTAAATAGCCTACTTTATGGGTCAAAGCTAATCTTAAATTACCTATTAGGTAGACTTACTAAGTTCCTCTGTACCCTATACACAATATTTAATGAATTTAATCACTGATGGGGAAGGCTGAATAAATAATACACTAATGAATTTTATTCATGGTCAAATTTTAATATGCAGAAATAATTCAGTAAAAGTTATATTTACACAGGCTATTTAAGTACTTCTATTATATATCCTTAATGACTGATAAATACATTATTTAGAAAATAAACAGAGTTGTGCCATACCTCTACTTAAAAAATCTTAAATGGTTCTCTTGCACTCCAGAGGGTATGTTTTAACCTTTGGAGGCACGTGGAGCTCTGCAATACCTGACCCAAAACTTACCTTTCTAGTACTTTGTTTTGCCAATCCCCTTCCACATTTCTTCACTATGGAAACATTAAACGAGACATGAACTTTTGTGTCCCTGTGCCTTTGTTTATGCTGATCCTCTTTCTACAGTGCTTTCCCCCTTCTTCATCTAATGAACATATTTTATAGCCTCTTAGGTGGTCATCCCTTCCTTTGAATTCCTAGGACCCTTGAGTAGATGCACTTAAGATAGAAGTCAAACTCTTACCATGGCCCTCTGGCCCCTGCTCCTCCCTCTGGCCTTATCTTCCATTCTCTACCTTGCTCACCACACTTTAGTTACAGTGGTCTATTTTGAGTTCCTCTGAATCTCTCTGTATTTACTGCCTGAAGGAAGTTTCTTTCTCTGTGTGGGAACAATTCCCCTATTCTTGATCTGGGCATGTTTACTTCATGGTTCAGCTTCAATGTTAGTTACTCAGAGGGGCTCCCTGTTAAAACCATCACACCCTCCTCAATCTAAATAAGACCCACTGTTCTCCCTAGAAACAGGTGACATTCCAAACTACTGTTTGCAAGTACATTTGCCCTTAGACCACATACCTGCATCCAGGAAACAAAGAGCTGTTCAATTCAGTCTTGTGAGAAAATTCAAAATGTTAAGGGTTGGAGGAGGAGGATTGTTACTCTTTTCTGTGGTTTTCCAGAATTTTCAACAATTTCTCTCTGGTTTTACCATGCTGGACATTAAAACTAAGAAATGTAGTGTTCATGATTCATTGTTTGTGGATCATGGAACCTACATCAAAAACTAATGATGTACTGTATGGTGACTACCGTAACATAATAATAATAAAAAAAGAATTTATTGTGGACATGTTCATGGATTAGGAAATGGGTAACCTCAAAAAAATGGAGAAATATTTGTAGCCTTTATTCATTTAAAAATTATCATAGCTTACTCCATATTAATATAAGTAACATGTCTTATGAAAAATATTTTCTACAACAAAAAAGATTGAAAACAGTGATACTGTTTTACGTTTTTTGAGGATCACTTTAGTATTTACCTTAAGAGAGCTGATGCTGATATCTGTTTCTACCCTGTATTGCCATATCACTCATAATATAGCCTCTGGAAAACTCATAGAAAGAGAAAGGAAGAGACAAAGGCAAATAATATCATAGTATTATTATGAAAATAGTTTTTTTTAATCTATTTTTTAAAGCTTTTATTTATTTATTTGACAGAGATAGAGACAGCCAGCGAGAGAGGGAACACAGCAGGGGGAGTGGGAGAGGAAGAAGCAGGCTCATAGCAGAGGAGCCTGATGTGGGGCTTGATCCCATAATGCCGGGATCACGCCCTGAGCGGAAGGCAGATGCTTAACCACTGTGCCACCCAGGCACCCCTATTATGAAAATAGTTTTGACCTCACAGACCCCCTGAAAGTAATTCAAAGATCCCCAGAGGTTCCCAGACCATACTTCAGGAACTGCTGTTTGAGGGAATAGAACTATTCTTGTACCTCCTATGGCCATATTCTTTTAAAGTATAATAACCTGTGTTTCTGAAGAACTTACCTGGAGTTGTGTGCAGATTTCAAATAAATCAAATGGAAAAACCCTTTACCCTTTCTTCTCCAGGATGAAAGCAGTGAGCAAAATATATTCTTTTTCTCTCTTTGAGGAACTTTGGTCTTCCTTGTCTGTCTAATGCATTGATATTCTACTGGAAACGTACAGAGTGCTGGAAAACAGATGACATTTTGCTGGGGGTGGAAATTATGAATACCATAAGGAATTCAAAATACAGGCCTAGTAATAAAAATCATCATAAAACCCACAGAAAAAGACTGACTTACAAAAAAAAAAGGGGGGGGGATGTGAAATTATAGAAGTGACAGCCTTGGATTAGGAAGAAAGAGAAAAATAAGGAAAGAAACTTGAATAAAATAAATGCAAAGAAGAGGAAAAAGAGGCAAAGTCCTGGGTCTTTTTTACTATTTTCCATGTTTGATTCCAAGCCAAGTAAACATAGCTTCTCATACTAGTAGACTTTAATAAATTTTAAACAGAATAAATATTTGTAATTAGATCAATGTCTGGTTTTCCTTTTAGCCATTCTTCATGTTATGTACTATGGAATACTAATTGTGTTAAGTGCTAATAATTATTTCAAAGGACGAAGGGGCATTTTACTAGCCACACACATTTTCATGAACACACATATATTGGAGTTAAAAAGATGATACCAATTGTCTTATATCAGAATCCTCATACCTTTAATTCCCTAGTATCTAAGGGATTTAGTGTCTAGCAGATGTCAACAAACTTTAGTACAGGGCCAAATAGTAAATGGTTTTGGCTTTATGAGCCACCTAGTCTGTGTTGCAACTGCTCAGTTCCACCATTGTAATGTGAACACAGTCATAGACAACATATAAATGAATGGGTGTGGCTGTGTTCCCAATAAAACTTTATTTTCAAAAACAGGTGGTGGGCAGGATTTGGCTCACGGGCTGTAGTTAAGAAACGCCAAGAATCCAGCTTTCTTGACCTTCATTTAGTCAATCTTCCATAGACTTTGTCTTCCATAACACATACTTTATTTTTCATAGAGAATCTCCCAAGAATAATGTAAATAGTGTTATTGTTCTCAAATACACAGTTAACATGGTGTCATTCTGAGATATTGAATTTAAGAATTGAACCAATACTACATACTAGGTACTGAGAATAGAGTGTCATCTCAGTATATGCCTGTTCTTACGGTGCTTGTAATATATTGACAGACATAGGAAATTACAACATACGTTGTGATAGAAACAGGAAGAAGAGCCATGGGATTATATAAAAGGGCCCATAACATAGACTTGAGTGGGATGGGGGTGATAATTAACTGAGAAAAGCTTCACAGAGGAAGTGATGGCTAACATGAGGTTGGAAAGGTAACTAGAAGCTGCCTAGATCAAGACATGGGGAAGGGTATCCCAGACAGAAGGAGCAGAGTACGCTAAGTTCTAATGTGTGTACGGTACTGGATTTCAAGGAAGGGCGAGTTCAATGGATTTTAGAATGCAAAGAAAGACAAAGAAAGAGAAGTAAGTAGAGATCACATTATAAAGAGCTTTCTGATCCCTGTTAAAGAAGTTGGATTTTATCCCAATGACCCTAGGAAGTTACTGTGGGGCTATAATCAGAGACAAAATTTAGAAAGAGGATTCCTTTTGAAGTGTTGAGAATGGATAAGAAGACGGCAAGGTGGGAAGCAGAACCCAGTTAAGAAATAGCCTTGGTAATCCAGACAGAGAGTATAGGAGAAGGAGTTGGTGGCAGGGAGAATGGAGAGAAGTGGACATATTCGAGAGAGCTATCTCATGTGGAAATGTGAGGACACATTTATTGATACACTCTGGGAGTAAGAGACAGGAAAGAACTAAGGATGCCTCAGATATCTAGCTTGAGAGACTAGGAGCTGACAGAAACATCCATGGAGGCTGACAGAGAAGCTGGCTTGGGAGGGAAGATGATGATATGTGGGAAGAGAAAAACCTAGTTATGATTGAAAGCAGAAAAACTGAGGTCATTCACTTTTCATTCCGTCTTCCACCACATGGCAATGGCTTTATTACAGCCTTTACTAATAAATTATGTGACTCTGCCTCTGACAGATGAAGATCCAAAATATCCTGAGCATTTGTATAAATCAGTTCCAGCACCTGCATAGACAGCATACAACAAAAATCCAGAGGTTCTGAGATTCAGTTAGTCAATTGGACCTATTAAAGTAGGATTGGAGAACAGAGTTCAATCTGGCGTCCCCCCAAAAGATTATTCTAGTTATTCTTTTTTATCTAAGAACTGAGTTTAATGGGAAAAATTAATTATGACAGGCCTGGGATTCTAGGTAGAATCTCTTCAGCTTTAGTTGTTTGGTTTTATCTCCTACCTCGCTTCCTTCATTCCATTGCAAATATGTTTTTTTCACTTCTTTGTTGTTCTGGGCATATTCTGACCACACTCCTGCCTTAGGACCTTTGTATTTTTTTTCTTTTGCTCAGAGTGCTCTCCCCCCATTACTTGCATGGCTTGCTCCCTCACCTTTTTTTATCATCTAATTTAATTCAAGCTGCTACTTAAAAAGGAGCCCTGCATTTCAGTGGCTCAACAACGCAAGTGTCTCACTCATGCAAAATTCACAAAGTTGTTTCTGATCAACAAACAGCTCCCCTCCAAATTGTGAATCAAAGACCCAAGCTACATCGATTTTGTGTCTCTGACGTTTTTAGCTGGTGGCTGTAGAAAGAGGAGCACTAAGGAATATCACACGTGTAGGGATTAAGTTGTGAGCCAGGCCTAGAATCAGTGAACCTCACTTTTGCTCACATTCCCTTGGCTAGAATTCAGTTATTGGCCATACACAATGGCAACGGAGGATGGGAAATGACAGCTAACTCTGTGTTGAAGAGAAGGGTATCAAATTTTTTGATGAGCAGATTGCCATTCTCTACCATGACGATTTTATTCAAATAACCTTTCTCCCTGAAGCTTTCTCTGATTGATATAAAATTGCAAAACCGCCCTCCAACTCCACTCAATATTCTCTTTCTTCCTGGCTTCATTTTTTTTTTCTGTGTAGCATATAACACTGTGTCACAATCTACACGTTTCACTTTATCTTGTGTATTGCCTGTCTCCCCCTAATAGAATGTAAGCTCTACGAAGGCAAAAACTTGCCTACGTCCATTGCCATATCACTGGCCACTAATAGACCTTCAATAAATGTTTGTTGCATTGTAATCCTACATCTGCTTCACCTAGAATTAGTCTAATCTGGTGGCACTTCTACTCATAGATTGGTATTTTGACTCTAATTGTGTTTCCCCCACAAAATGTGTCAAGGAAATTTGTCAGAAGAGAGAAATAGAACTGTCAACTGGTTCATCAAAAAGCTCAATTTCAAATAGTCCTTCTGTGTACTTATGCATGCTTTATAAATACTTTTATGTATGTAAGTGTGTTGGCTTAAGCAAAATTTTGAGATATACCTAACAGCTCAGTATCCAGATTTACCCTTTTTTTTAACTCTTTATTTTTTCTACCATTTGTTGAATGCTATTAGTAAAGCACTAGACAAAAACTGGTGTTTCTGAGAGCAAATTTAATCCATATAACCAACCATGCAATGTTAAATGTCCCAATTTTAGGATGAAGAAACTGAGGCCTATAGAAGTTAAGCAACTTTCCCAAGTTCAGGCACTCAAGTAATAACTTGCAAGGCCTCGATTTGGTTTTCTTTTCCTTTCAATAGCTCACTACTAAGCTTCATGATATCCCTTCTCATTTTCATAATCTTTTCCTTACTATTGCGAAATAAAAGCCTGAGCAACCTTGATATGTTATTTCTCTCAGTAGCACTTCATTTCAATAAAGCACAAGCTGTAGACAAAATGAATAAATGTCTAATTGTGTAACTGTAGCATTAACCAGGTATGAGAGGCATGTTGGTTTAAAAATAATTGATGCTTTGGTTCTGATTCTGACAATGTAGGATAGAAGGTGTGACCTGGGGAAGTTAATGTGTGTGGCTAAATATGTTTTCAGTTTTGTTTTTGTTTCTTTACCTTAAGAGAGACCTTACATTTGAATCCTTTTGAAGTTTCTCATGTTACGAGATCCTTGTTTTATTTTGCTCAGAAAAACAAACTACTGTCTGGGAAAGACGTATAATTTTATCTCAGTTGTTGCTGAGTTTGGTTGTCTGTAGAAGTCACTTGATAGAGGAAGGAAATGGGAAAAAATGTAACAGAAGTCATGATTAGCTCTGTCGGTATGACATCACAGTTGAGAGCGCTGTATGTCATTGCAAACAAGGTCTGCAAAGACTATTTTATAAGCAACTCGGTAAGTGGTTACATTGTGTACCTCAGGACATATGGCACAGAAAAGAGAAAGCTGTCTTTATGTAACGGATCTGTCTGGTGTAAATGTGTGCTTATGGCTCGAAGTAGAATTTCCAGTAGAACCTTAAACATGGACTCAGCAGTGCTGTACATCAGGCCATGTGGGTAGAAGTGAAGATGACTCTGTCTAGAAAACTGAATTGGGTGACTTAAAAAGTGAACCCATCAGGTGACAATTCCAATGTTAAACATGGATGTGAGGAATGTATACACAACTACTGTAGGAACTGTGAATGGGAAAATGTGATCTTCCTAATATATATGATTTTAAATTAGTACGTGCAATCAAATTAATTAAGCAGCATAGAGGAGCAGATGTTGATTCTGTCTACATTCTCTGAAGTTTCTGTTAGCAAACTTAGAGGTCAATCAAAAACTTAGAGAGGTACTTCTTATTTGGAAAGTGGGAGCAATAATCACCTTATATTTGGGTATATATGGTATATACATCTCCCCAGGGCTTCACTTTCTTGAATGGCCATTTTACAAAGGCAATAAAGGGATGTATTGAGTACTTAAAGAGATTCAAATGTGAAAATATCTAGGGCTTGGCCTGAAACACTTGGTAGATCAGGCCATGTGATTTGGCAGTCTTCCTCTTACCCTAACAGCAGCCCCACAGAACATGTTCATTAAGAGTTAATGTTAAATTCATTGAATTTAGCAGCACATCCATAGCTATTCCTTTCTGATTATGCAAATATCTCCCCATCATAATATGTGCTTCCTTCAATTGCATTAAGAGCATTTATAATGTAAACGGCAACAGAGCCAATATTTCAAACAGAAGCCATTCTTTAAAAAAAAAATAGCTAAATGTATTGAAATGCCTCTAAAAGTAAAATATTTAGCACTTAATTGCAGATGGGTAATGTTAAATATCCCATTCATTATTATTACTACCACATGCCTGAATAAATCCTACCATAAGCATTAAGAGAGTAGGTAAACAAAGAAATAACACTTCATGTGATGGATGCCAATATAAAGCACGTTTAAACTGCTCTGTCAAGAGAGAAGCCTGGAAATGCTAACTGTGTTCCTTTGCTTTTCTGCAATCATCTGAATACATAAATTCAAATTGCAGCTTTTAAAACTTCAAATCGAGGCTTTTGAAATTTCAGAAAACACATGCGCTTGAAAAAGCAGATTATAACAAGGTCCTGGTGGGATTTTGGCAC
The DNA here is from genome assembly GCF_002007445.2 of Ailuropoda melanoleuca. NCBI lineage: Eukaryota > Metazoa > Chordata > Mammalia > Carnivora > Ursidae > Ailuropoda > Ailuropoda melanoleuca. The sequence goes on along the minus strand of NC_048238.1, from coordinate 27,207,621 downwards.
CATCTTTTTTATGTTTCAAAGTATAAAAAACAAACCTAGACAAGAAATGACTACCAAATGTTTTCATATTTAAAAAGATGCTGTACTTTTTTTTAAAAATTAAATCATCAGAAAAGTTTTCCACAAACATTGTGTGAAGAGAAAGATTATGGCAGATAGCTTAGCCAAAACTTTTACTTTTTAAGCAATGATTTATTCTATCTGGAGTACTTAAGAATTTTCTAGATTAGTATACAGTTAATATCCGTAAAATCATATGCAAGTCACTGACTTTCAAACTGATGCTGAAAGTTAATTAGAAAACATACTTAATTATTTATAATGCACGGATGAGTCCCAGATACCCTCCAAATGCACTGTAAATATAGAGAAGTTAACAGATTTATACTGGAAAGACAGTATCTTCACAAAATAATTTATTGATTTGATGGAATCCCTATCAAAATTCCCAATGGATTTATTCTGTAATTTGACCAAATGATACTCATATTACCTAAATTAGAATAGTTAAGGTAAGAGAGGAGGTTAACCGACCAGAAATCAAGCCTACGTTAAATCTACAGTACTTGAAGTAGCGCATTACTGTCACAAAATCTATAGTAGATCAGTAAACAGAATCTCATTATATATAAAACACAAAATGAGGAAATCACCACAAATCAATAGAGAATAGATTGTGCTGAGGGAAAAATATCAACTTCTCAAAAAAAACCTTCAAGTTCAGAAACTTAGCTATATAAATTTAAGATGGATTAAGTTTTTATTCTTTTAAAACGAAAGTATAATGACCCAGAATAATATAAAAGTGAGTATTTATTTTATTTTTTTATAATTTTTATTATATAATGTTAGTCACCATACAGTACATCCCTAGTTTTTGATGTAAAGTTCCATGTTTCATTAATTGCGTATAACACCCAGTGCACCATGCAATACATGCCATCCTTAATACCCATAACGAGCCTATCCCAATCCCCCACCCCCCTCCCCTCTGAAGCCCTCAGTTTGTTTCCCAGAGTCCACAGTCTCTCATGGCTCATTCCCGCTTCTGTTTACCCCCCTTCTTCTTCCCTTTCTTCTCCTACCGATCTTCCTACTTAATATGTTCCATAAATGAGTAAAACCATATAATAATGATAATTATCTTTCTCTGCCTGACTTATTTCGCTTAGCATAATCTCCTCCAGTCCTGTCCATGTTGCTGCAAATGTTGGGTAGTCATTCTTTTTGATGGCTGAGTAATATGCCATTGTATATATAGACCACATCTTCTTAATCCAGTCATTTGTTGAAGGGCATCTTGGCTCCTTCCACAATTTAGCTATTGTGGACAATGCTGCTGTGAACATTGGGGTGCATAGGGCCCTTCTCTTCACTACATCTGCATCTTTGGGGTAAATAGCCAGTAGTGCAATGGCTGGNATTTTGACTTCTTCTTTGCCGATTTGGATACCTTTTATCCCTTTTTGTTGTCTGATTGCTGTTGCAAGGACTTCTAGTACTATGTTGAATAATAGTGGCGAGATTGGGAATCCTTGTCAAGTTCCTGATCTGAAGGGAAAGGCTTCCAGCTTTTCCCCATTGAGATAAATATTTGCAGTAGGCTTTTCATAGATGGTTTTTATGAGATTGAGAAATGTACCCTCTATCCCTACACTCTGAATGGTTTTAATCAGGAAAGGATGCTGTATTTTGTCAAATGCTTTTTCTGCATCAATTGAGAGAATCATATGGTTCTTGACACTTTTCTTGTTGATGTGATGTATCACGCTGATCAATTTGCAAATGTTGAACCACCCTTGCATCCCAGGGATGAATCCCCCTTGGTCATGATGGATAATCCTTTTAATGTACTGTTGGATCCTATTAGCTAGGATCTTGTTGAGAATTTTGGTGTCCATATTCATCAGGGAAATCAGTCAATTCTTCTTTTTGATGGGTCTTTGCCTGGTTTGGGATCAAGGTAATACTGGCCTTATAGAATGAGTTTGGTAGTTTTCCTTCTGTTTCTATTTTTTGAAACAGCTTCAGGAGAATAGGTATTATTTCTTCTTTGAATGTTTGGTAGAATTCCCTGCGAATTCATCAGCCCCCGGACTCTTGTTTTTCGGGAGGTTTTTGATCACTACTTCAATCTCTTCATAATTAATCGGTCTGTTTAAATAATCGATTTCTTCCCGTTTCAGTCTTGGTAGTTTATAGGTTTCCAGGAAGGCATCCATGTCTTCCAGGTTGTTTATTTTATTGGCATAAAGCTGTTGATAAAAGTTTCTAATGGTCCTTCCTATTTCATTGGTGTTGGTTGTGACCTCTCCCTTTTCATTCATAATTTTATTAATTTGTGTCCTTTCTCTATTCTTTCAAATAAGTCTGGCCAGTGGCTTATCGATCTTATTTCTTCTTTCAAAGAACCAGCTTCTAGTTCTGTTGATCTGCCCTACTGTGCTCCTGGTTTCTAATTCATTGATCTCTGCTCTAATCTTGATCCCCTGCCTTCTCATGCATGGGTTAGGCCTGTTCTTCTGTTCCAGCTCCAGCTTCTTGAGGTGAGAATATGAAAACTGCATTTTAGATTTTTCTTTTCTTTTGAGTGAGGCTTGGTTGGCTATGTATTTTCCCCTTAGGACTGCCTTTGCAGTATCCCATAGGTTTTGGACCATTGTGTTTTCATTCTCGTTGGTCTCCATAAATTGTTTAAATTGATTTTCAATTTCCTGGTTTATTGAGTCATTCTTGAGCAGGATGGTTCTTAGTTTCCAAGTGTTTGAGTTTCTTCCAAATTTTTCCTTGTGATTGAGTTCCAGTTTCAAAGCATTGTGGTCTGAGAATATGCAGGGAATAATTTCAGTCTTTTGGTATCGGTTGAGGCCTGTTTTGTGACCCAGGATATGGTCTATTCTGGGGAAAGTTCCATGTGCATTTGAAAAGAATGAGTATTCTGTTGTTCTGGGGTGTAGTGTTCTGTATATATCTATGAGGTCCATCTGGTCTAATATATCATTCAAAGCTCTTGTTTCTTTGTTGATTTTCTGCTTAGGTGTTCTGTCTATTGCTGAGAGTGGAGTGTTGAGGTCCCCTACTATTAACGTATTTTTATCTATATGTCTCTTTATTCTGGTTAAGAGTTGGCTTGTGTATCTTGCTGCTCCCCTGTTGGGGGCATAGATATTTAGAATTGTCATATCCACTTGTTGGATACATCCTTCAAGAATAATATAGTGTCCTTCTGTGTCTCTAACTACAGTCTTTAGTTTTAAATCTAATCTATCTCATATGAGAATTGCTACCCCAGCTTTCTTTTGAAGTCCATTAGCATGAAAAATGGTTTTCCATCCCTTCACTTTCAGTCTGGATGTATCTTTCAGTTCAAGATGAGTCTCTTGTAGACAGCAAATGAATGGGTCATGTCTTTTTATCCAATCTGCAACCCTGTGGCGTTTTATGGGAGCATTTAGGCCATTCCCATTGAGAGTGATTATTGAGAGATATGATTTTAATGATGTCATGTTGCCTGTGAAGTCTTTGTTTCTATAGATTGTAAATTTCTGTTCTATATCACTCTTGGGGCCTTTTTACTTTTATAGAAGCCCCCTTAATATCTCCTGTAGGGCTGGTTTGGTGGTTACAAATTTGGTAAGTTTCTGCCAATCCTGGAAAGTCCTTATCTCTCCATCAATTCTGAATGACAGCCTTAGTGGATAAAGGATCCTTGGCTGCATGTTTTTCTCTGAAAGAGCTTTAAAAATATCCTGCCAACCCTTCCTCCCATTCCAGGTCTGTGTAGACAGGTCTGACATTATTCTGATATTTTTGCCTCTGTATGTGAGAAATTTCTTTGCCCTGGTCGCTTTCAATACTGTATCCTTGGATCTTATAATTGTGAATTGCACTATAATGTGACGTGGCGTAGGTTTTTCATGGTTGACCTTGGGAGGGGTCTTCTCTGCCTCTTGGACATGAATGCTTGTTTCTTTAGCTAGATTAGGGAAGTTTTCAGCTACAATTTGTTCAAATATCTCTTCTAGACCTCTCTCTTTCTCCGCTCCCTCGGGGATGCTGATGATTCTGACATTGGAACATTTCATTGAGTCAGTAATCTCCCGTAATGTACGTTCTTGAGATTGGATTTTTTGGGGCCAATTTTCTGTTTTAACTTTCTCTTCTACCATCCCATCCTCCAGTTCACTAATTCGTTCTTCTTCCTCATTTACCCTGGCTGTCAGAGCATCTAGTTTTGACTGCATTTGATTCATAGAATTTTTAATTTTTGCCAGATTCGCTCTCATTTCCACCCTTAGAGATTCTATATTCTTGTTAATATTTTTGTTAATATTTTTTTCAATTCTACACATCATCTTGACCATTGTTACTCTGAACTCCATTTCTGATAATTTGGTTATATCCATATCCATCAGTTCTGTGGCAGAGGCCACAGACTCATTGTCTTTTCTTTGCTGGGGGTGGGATTTCTCCTCCTCGTCATTCTGATGAGGAGAGGTTGCGGGGATGCCCAGAACCCAAATTATTGACCAGGACCCAGGCAGTGTGCACTTGTTTCATAGGGACCTTAGAGATGTAGGCTTCTTGATTTTTCAGCTTGCCTTCTGGGGGAGGGGCCTGCCGCACTGATATTCAGGCAACCCTGTTTGGGTAGAGTCTCCCTGTCCCCTGCGAGGGGGGATGGGGATGGGCAAAATGTGAGCCAGTATTTCCGGGCTTTTGTTCTCTGGCTGCTTTCCCTGGCGGTTTGCTGTGCCTCTTCTGAGAGTCAGAGCAGCAGTGGCCGAATCCTAGCCTCTGTCTCAGAACAGAGATTGCAGTCTTCTCTCCACTGAGCTCTCTTGGCCTCTTTAACTCTGCTTCTGTCAGTGCCACCAAAAACCCTGCAGCATCCCAGGTTGTGCGCCCCACAGCTGCTCTCCCAGCCCTCACTTCCAGGGCGCGCACGTCTCTGTCCTTTGTGTTTCTAACACTGCCAGCCACCGCCGTTTCCCGCGCGCGTGCACGCTCCCAAGCTCTCTGTTTCAGTATCATTCGCATGCACTCCGGAGCGCCGGTTTTCAGTCTGGTAGTGCGCATGCTCCCGAGCTCTCGGTTTCAGTCTAGTTTGGGTGCGGTCTAGAGCTCCGGTTTTTAGTTTGGACGCGTGTGCTCCTGAGCTCCCGGTTTTAGTCCAGTTCCAGTGAGCACACCGGAGCTCGCATTTTCAGTCTGGTCGCACGCGTTCTCAGTCTCACGGTCTCAGTCTGCTCTCGTGGGTGCTGGTCCCCAAGTCCGCCCGCTCCCCCGTGCAGATGGCTACCGCTTCCTGGCGCCCAAATGTGGCAGCTCCCTCCCCCTTCCGTTTGTCTTCCGATACCTGTGCGCAGCTTCACGGCTCCCCGCTTCGTACCTCAATACTCAGCGCTGGAGATGTTTGTTTGCAGAGATCCAGATGTATCTTCGATCCTAAGCAATCATTTCACACTAGCTAGTATGACCCCAATTATCCTACTAGTATTCGCTGCCTGCGAATAACCCCAGGCTGATTCCGTGGGTTTTCAGGATGATCTGGTACCTATCCAGCTGATAGGTTTCTCAGGCTGATTCCGTGGGTTTTCAGGATGATCTGGTACCTATCCAGCTCCACTCAGGGGACCAGCTGAAAAAGGGGACCCCTACTCCTCTGCCATCTTTTCCCTCCTCCTAAAAGTATTTAAACAACTGTAGGTCGTTCACAATTTTCAGAGTAGTATCGATGAAAGAAATCACAAAGAAAGTGATAAAATTTTATTTAGAAACAAAAATATAAAACTTCAAGAGGTAAAAGGGAAACTGGAAAAATATTCTCAATATTTTTTTTAATTTTTATTTTTTACCAAAGTAGATAATGTGAAAAGAGCTTTTACAAACAAATAAAACACAGGAGAAATAGGCAACAGACACAGCAGACAGTAGATAGTAGAAGCAAGTGACAAATAGAAATACACAAATTTTTTCAACTTTTCTATTAATAAAAAACAGAAAAAACATCCACAACAAACTATTTTTCTTCTATCAAGCCTATAAATCATAATGTGCTGTAGAAGTAAATGTGTGTTGAGACAAGTGTTTTGTAACTGTTGTTAGAAGTGCATGAGTGTTCTTATTGCCAGCATTGTGAAGAAATTTAGCAGTGTGTATCAAAATCCTTAGTGTTCTTTTTTTTTTAAAAGATTTTATTTATTTATTTGACAGAGACAGCCAGCGAGAAAGGGAACACAAGCAGGGGGAGTGGAAAAGGGAGAAGCAGGCTCCTAGCGGAGGAACCTGATGTGGGGCTCGATCCCAGAATGCTGGGATCACGCCCTGAGCTGAAGGCAGACACTTAATGACTGTGCCACCCAGGCGCCCCTGAAATCCTTAGTGTTCTTATTGTGTACTTTTCTTCCTATTCTAAAGAAATTAGCAGATACATAACTCAAACTGCATAAACAAATGTATTTTATAGAGTTATTTATTATAATGAAAAATAAGAGCCAAACTAAATGCCTAATAGTAAAAGAATGGTGAAATACGGTGTACCTACGTATGGGTTATTACTCAGATTATAAAAATCAGTTTTTTGAAGAATAATTAATGACCTAAAGAAATACAGTAGAATATTAAATTTGGAAAATTGGTACATAATATTTGTAGAGTTTGATGGCAATTAAATATATAAATCTCAATTAAAATGAATAAGTACATTTTCCCTCTTTTTCTTGGCTGAATATTCCTGAAAGAAAAATATATACAAAAAATTAATTTGAGACGTGTTTGAAGTGGAGGTTGGGGATATTTGCTTTTAGAATTTCATTCTAGCTTTGAGGTGCCTTTTGGGGGAGGTTATATCTTTTTTTTTATTTGACTTTTGTGGGGTTTCTTTGGGGGTTTTTTATAATAAATTTTTATTATGTTATGTTAGTCACCATACAGTATATCCTTAGTTTTTGATGCAATGTTCCATGATTCATTATTTGCATATAACACCCAGTGCACCATGCAGTATATGCCCTCCGTAATACCCATCACTGGCCTATCCCAGTCCCCCACCCCCCTCTCCTCTGAAGCCCTCAGTTTGTTTCCCAGAGTCCATACTCTCTCATGGTTCATTACTCTTTCTTGCTCTTCAAGCTTTTGTTTGTTAGGTTTTGGATTTTTTCTCTCCCTGATATGGTCAATTTCTAGATGAAGGCTGAGTAAAGCTTTACCCATCTGTCTAGGTTTTATAAATGTAATCTGACTTTAGCAAAGTTTTAGTTAACTAAAAGAAGAAAAAAATGGTAGAAATAAGGTTGCTCTAAGTATTTGGGATACTGCAAGATGATGGAGCCAAATACTAAAGGTGACAAAGATTTGTGAACGGAGGAAGGGAAGGAAGATGGGTGGAGGGAAGGAAGGAAAGAAGGAGGCAGGGAAGGAGGGAAGAGGAAGGAGAGAAAAGAAAAAGGAAGAATGATGAGGTAGACTGACACACACCCTTGAAACCTAGACCCAAGGATTTGAACCACCTTAGAACTTTTAAAAAAACTAAAGGATGTCTATAATGGGATTTTTCCTCTTTAAGAATTGCTTCTCAGGCCAACGTCTGTGGAAAAATGGTTCTATTCCACATTCTAAAACAAGCTGTCAGGAAATGACACCAGCCACTTCCCCATAGGGTTTACTAAGAAGTGACAGCAGTATTATGCTTACTACCAGTGATTTCAACCTCCTCGGTACTCTGTATCCCAGTCCATGTCAGAGGACCTGGATGGGATGGGATAGCTTTGTAGGGAGTGCAGTTTTTCTCACGAGGCTCAGTTTTCTCCCTTCTCCCCTTTCATTTCTCTAAAGTCAAAGGTAGGGGCTTCAGGATCATCACGGAAAACAAGTATGTGGACTGCAAGAAGGGAGAGCCATGTTCTCTTTCAGCTGAGTGTTTATTGAGCTGAAGAACTCCTTCACAGGCCCCTGTAGCTTTTGGAGGGGTCAGAGGAATACTCTAGGCATCCCTTGGGCTTTCCACATCAAAAAAGGGAAGGTGGAGGACGAGCAGGAGCCACAGGTTACCCATACAGAAGACATCAGTGAATAGCTGTGCAATGGATTTTGTCTTTAATTTTTCAATTTAAAGAAGCAAGAGGGAGAATTGCTAATCATTAATCTGAAAATGAAGAAAGAATGGACTCAGAAGATGCCAAGTATGGAGTAAATTATTAGTGCAAAAGTTAGTTTGCCATGTTTTATCCACCAACTTATTGCTGAGGACTCTGAAGTCTCTATTTGCAGCTCTTTAAGCTCCAGATCTCTTATTTTTTCGACTAGTAATTTTCCCTAAATGTCTGGTGCAATTCAGTATACTCTCAGCTGGAATAAATACTGTCTACTCAGCTAGATAAGGTGAAAGTACTTATAGACCAGATGTAATTGTCGGGTGAAGAGTGCAGACTCTGGACCCAGATGACCCAGGACTGAATGTTGGATTGACGACTTAATAGCTATATGACCTTGGGCAAAATACTAAGCCAGATTTTCTTTCATCTGCAAATGAGAAAATATGAATACCATCTCATAGTAATAATGTGGGGACTTGGTACTTGATTCAGTGGCTACCATAGTAACTGCTCAACAATTACTAGCCACTAATAGCAGTCTGTCTCCTTTTACCCACAAATCCTGTTGAATCTTCTACATTTTTCATGTATCCTGTCTTACCCTTTTCCTCTGTTAGGTCTTGATGACTTGAACCTTCATTACTTTATGCCTGTCCTTTTATGAGAGTCCTTATACTTGATTGCTCAGTCTCTTGTCATACCACCTGTGCCCACATCCATTCTCCACAGGACAGCCAGAGTGAGCTTTGGATGAAATCTTGTCCTACTCAAAACCTTTGAGTCATTCATCACCTACAGATTAAAAGAAAACGTTATAGGTACTTCATAACCCAATGGCTAGCCACCTCACCAGCTTCATCTCCTGAACCTCCCTGTATAAATCTTGAATACTTTGCTAACCAGTAATGTCAACATTAGTCGTTAATGTCCGCATCCTTACTTGTCATGTACAAGAGGGGCCAAAATATTTATCATTGGCAAAAACTCATGTAATCAAACATCAATTCCCATGGGAAGTAATGCTAAATCTTTATTGACTCTATTAATGGAAAATAAGCTCAAGCATCAGGCAGATAATGCCAATAATAATATCCATTCATAGTTATAAGCTAAAGATAACAGTAAACTGTCATTATATTACGATTTTTTTAAAAATCCTGAACCAACCAGCAACTTGGTAGCAGCCAAAAGAACCTGAGTCACTATGTCAGCTCTGGGGAGCTGTACAAATGAACTAAATTTCATCTATTCTAACCTGCACGTTTTATCACATTAAAATCACTGAAACCAGGATGACTTTTACAATCTCTGCTGGCCAGACCACATGTGGTTTGGAAGAAAATCCAAGAAACAGTGGTGGAGCCCTCTTAAGAAATCATCCTCTGATATGGTGTGGGTAAAGACAGAGGTCAATTACTCCGAAGGGAAAAGTGATATAGGAGAGGCAAGTTCTAAATACGAGAAAGTTTTAGGACTACCTCATCAATTTGTCACTTGTGTTTTACTTTTTATGTGTATACAAGAGGAATATATGACAAAAATATAAAGGAATCTAAAAGAACAACTTCTTAATCAAAGAAAGCCTTTAAATATAAGTGTCATAGTTTAATCAGCACCATGCCTTTTCTACTTCATCCCTGGCAGAACTTAGGCTGGTATTGCATGACCTGCAACTGAAGGTGTCTTCAGTTTGGTGNAAAAAAATGGTAGAAATAAGGTTGCTCTAAGTATTTGGGATACTGCAAGATGATGGAGCCAAATACTAAAGGTGACAAAGATTTGTGAACGGAGGAAGGGAAGGAAGATGGGTGGAGGGAAGGAAGGAAAGAAGGAGGCAGGGAAGGAGGGAAGAGGAAGGAGAGAAAAGAAAAAGGAAGAATGATGAGGTAGACTGACACACACCCTTGAAACCTAGACCCAAGGATTTGAACCACCTTAGAACTTTTAAAAAAACTAAAGGATGTCTATAATGGGATTTTTCCTCTTTAAGAATTGCTTCTCAGGCCAACGTCTGTGGAAAAATGGTTCTATTCCACATTCTAAAACAAGCTGTCAGGAAATGACACCAGCCACTTCCCCATAGGGTTTACTAAGAAGTGACAGCAGTATTATGCTTACTACCAGTGATTTCAACCTCCTCGGTACTCTGTATCCCAGTCCATGTCAGAGGACCTGGATGGGATGGGATAGCTTTGTAGGGAGTGCAGTTTTTCTCACGAGGCTCAGTTTTCTCCCTTCTCCCCTTTCATTTCTCTAAAGTCAAAGGTAGGGGCTTCAGGATCATCACGGAAAACAAGTATGTGGACTGCAAGAAGGGAGAGCCATGTTCTCTTTCAGCTGAGTGTTTATTGAGCTGAAGAACTCCTTCACAGGCCCCTGTAGCTTTTGGAGGGGTCAGAGGAATACTCTAGGCATCCCTTGGGCTTTCCACATCAAAAAAGGGAAGGTGGAGGACGAGCAGGAGCCACAGGTTACCCATACAGAAGACATCAGTGAATAGCTGTGCAATGGATTTTGTCTTTAATTTTTCAATTTAAAGAAGCAAGAGGGAGAATTGCTAATCATTAATCTGAAAATGAAGAAAGAATGGACTCAGAAGATGCCAAGTATGGAGTAAATTATTAGTGCAAAAGTTAGTTTGCCATGTTTTATCCACCAACTTATTGCTGAGGACTCTGAAGTCTCTATTTGCAGCTCTTTAAGCTCCAGATCTCTTATTTTTTCGACTAGTAATTTTCCCTAAATGTCTGGTGCAATTCAGTATACTCTCAGCTGGAATAAATACTGTCTACTCAGCTAGATAAGGTGAAAGTACTTATAGACCAGATGTAATTGTCGGGTGAAGAGTGCAGACTCTGGACCCAGATGACCCAGGACTGAATGTTGGATTGACGACTTAATAGCTATATGACCTTGGGCAAAATACTAAGCCAGATTTTCTTTCATCTGCAAATGAGAAAATATGAATACCATCTCATAGTAATAATGTGGGGACTTGGTACTTGATTCAGTGGCTACCATAGTAACTGCTCAACAATTACTAGCCACTAATAGCAGTCTGTCTCCTTTTACCCACAAATCCTGTTGAATCTTCTACATTTTTCATGTATCCTGTCTTACCCTTTTCCTCTGTTAGGTCTTGATGACTTGAACCTTCATTACTTTATGCCTGTCCTTTTATGAGAGTCCTTATACTTGATTGCTCAGTCTCTTGTCATACCACCTGTGCCCACATCCATTCTCCACAGGACAGCCAGAGTGAGCTTTGGATGAAATCTTGTCCTACTCAAAACCTTTGAGTCATTCATCACCTACAGATTAAAAGAAAACGTTATAGGTACTTCATAACCCAATGGCTAGCCACCTCACCAGCTTCATCTCCTGAACCTCCCTGTATAAATCTTGAATACTTTGCTAACCAGTAATGTCAACATTAGTCGTTAATGTCCGCATCCTTACTTGTCATGTACAAGAGGGGCCAAAATATTTATCATTGGCAAAAACTCATGTAATCAAACATCAATTCCCATGGGAAGTAATGCTAAATCTTTATTGACTCTATTAATGGAAAATAAGCTCAAGCATCAGGCAGATAATGCCAATAATAATATCCATTCATAGTTATAAGCTAAAGATAACAGTAAACTGTCATTATATTACGATTTTTTTAAAAATCCTGAACCAACCAGCAACTTGGTAGCAGCCAAAAGAACCTGAGTCACTATGTCAGCTCTGGGGAGCTGTACAAATGAACTAAATTTCATCTATTCTAACCTGCACGTTTTATCACATTAAAATCACTGAAACCAGGATGACTTTTACAATCTCTGCTGGCCAGACCACATGTGGTTTGGAAGAAAATCCAAGAAACAGTGGTGGAGCCCTCTTAAGAAATCATCCTCTGATATGGTGTGGGTAAAGACAGAGGTCAATTACTCCGAAGGGAAAAGTGATATAGGAGAGGCAAGTTCTAAATACGAGAAAGTTTTAGGACTACCTCATCAATTTGTCACTTGTGTTTTACTTTTTATGTGTATACAAGAGGAATATATGACAAAAATATAAAGGAATCTAAAAGAACAACTTCTTAATCAAAGAAAGCCTTTAAATATAAGTGTCATAGTTTAATCAGCACCATGCCTTTTCTACTTCATCCCTGGCAGAACTTAGGCTGGTATTGCATGACCTGCAACTGAAGGTGTCTTCAGTTTGGTGATATATTGTTGTATACATAGGCGAGTAAATCTGACCATGTTTCAGGATCACTATTACAAAGAATGGGAAAGATTCTTTAAGTTTTTATTTAAATTCTAATGAACCATGAGAGACTGTGGACTCTGGGAAACAAACTGAGGGTTTAGAGAGGAGGGGCATCGGGGAATGGGATAGGCCAGTGATGGGCATTAAGGAGGGCACATACTGCATGGTGCACTGGGTGTTATACGCAAATAATGAATCATGGAACACTACATTAGAAACTAAGGATATACTGTATGGTGACTAACATAACATAATAAAAAATTATTATAAAAAATAAAAATAAATTCTAATTCATTAACATAACAGTGTAATATTAGTTTCAGGTGTACAGTATAGGGATTCAGCATTTCCATACATCACCTGGCGCTCATCACGATGGGTGTACTTTTTAGTCCCTGTCACCTATCAATATTACAAAGAATAGGAAGGATTCTTTTAAAATAGGAATGCATGTAAAATGGTAAAGAATGAGGGCAGAATTCATTCATTAATGCCACAGCTACTGATTTAGCATCTATTCTGTGCCAGGTATTGTTCCAGGAGCAAAGGTTACGGCAAAAAATAAAAATCTTTGCTGTCAGGAAGCTTAAGTTCATGTGTGTGAGGTAGACATTATATAAAATAACCAAATTATAGTGTTTGTTACATTTAGGAACTAGAAAGATAAAAACAGAGAGAAAGAATAGAAATTTGGGAGGAGAAGTGTAATTTTCAGTAGGGTCATCAGGGAAGACCTACAGAAGGTGCAGGAGCCAGCCATATTTGATATTTGAGGGAAGGACATTGTCAGCAGAAATATACAGCAAGTACAGAGACTCAGTAGTGGCGACCCAAGTAGTATTAAGGAAGACAGAGGGCTCAAGAAGGATAAAAGAAATACAGAGTAGATGGAAATGAGGTCAAAGAAGTAAGGAGATTGGGGATCAGCAGATTTCCTAGATCAGTGCTGGTCAACAGAAAAATAAGGCGAGCCACATATGTAATTGAAATTTATATAGTTGCCACATCTATCTTTTTTTAAAAAGTAGGAACAAATGAAATGAATGTATTTCACTTAACCTAATATATTAAAAATATTATTTCAACCTGTACATCATATAGAAAGTATTAATGAAAAAAGAAAGTGTTAATGAGATGTTTTCCATTTTTTTATAAATAGTTTTTATATTTTACAGCAGTTGTAGGTTTTCAGCAAACTTGAGTAGAAGTATAGAGATAGAACAGTTTTTTTTTGTACTAAGTGTTTGAAATCTGGTGTATATTGTACACTTAAAGCACATCTCAGTTCCCCTTACAACACTTCAGGTGCTCAGTAGCCACATGGCACTACTGTATTTACTGTATTGGACAGCACAGATCTAGACCCTTGCAGAACACTGTAATGACTTTGGCTTTTCTGTGAATAAGTAGGGAAGCAATAGAAGAGTTTTGGCTGCAACAGTGGCATAGTATGACTTGGGTTTCTGTAGAATCCCAGAATATGACTTGAGATTTCATAAGGTCTGCTTTGTTGAGAATAGACAGGGAAGAGAATATCTGCTCACATGTGCTAGAACAGACATTGGACAAACTCTCATCAAAGAGCAAAACTGAATATAGACAAGCATAAATTCAAATAAGTGGATCTGGTTTTGGGAAAGAGTGTAATAGTAGTTCTCTCAACACTCTGTCTTTACACAGGCTATAAATGAGACACACTGTGTCTTATTCCTACACGTGGATCTCTTGTTTCCTCTCAAGGACTGTGAGATCATCAAGGCAAGGCACACCACATATCTATCTTTAGTCCTAATGCCCAGTAGCCTTGCTGGAAGTTAGTAACCCCTCAATAAATATTTGTTCAATCGAAACCCAAAAAAACAGCTAAACATCCCCCAAATGGAAACAACCCAAATGTCCACCAATGGAGATATATATTTAAACAGTTCAATACTCTACAGCCAGGAGAATAAACAAATTAAGCTATATACCACATGGTTGATTATTGTAAACATTATGTTGAGTGAAAGAGACAAGACACAGCAGGGTATATAGCATATCATTCCATATACTCAGTGTTCAGGATAGACAACATAATTAAAGTTGACAGGATACTGGTTATACTTGGAGGTAGTGACTGCAAGGGACAAGAGGGGCCTCTGGGCTTCTGATAACATTCTATTTTTCTGGTCATTTGTACACTTTTTAAAAATATCTTGAGGTATACAGCAGTCATAGGTGTACTTTTATATATATATATAGCTACATATGTGTGTGTATGTGTATATATATATATATATATAAACTTTGTACTAATGTATGTGTTTATATATGTATTCAGTTGAAAGCTTACATACATACTTTCCATATATGTAGGAAAGTATACCTATGTATATGTAGTATCTCTCTCAAAAAACAACAAAACATTATAAATTACTTAAGGTGAAGACCATTGTGTTCAACTGTGTTATGATTCAATATGTAAGAATAAATTTATGGCTAATTGAAAAACATACAGTATATATGGTTTTATAATTGAAAACTTCTGCTAGTATAACATATGTGATGTATTTTAACTCAGTTTTCTTCTTTCCTCAAGAAAGACTGTCAATCATAATTCAGAAAACATTTTGACATGTAAAAACTTACTGTTCTTTTTATTCCCTTGCTTTTACTTTTACCCTACAATTTCCCAGAAAGGTGTATTTTATTTAAGCATTTTAGAGCATGCAATTTCACATTATGTACTTATTCTAGTGCAGTGGCTCTCACCCCAGGGCAGTTTTGCTCCCAAGGGGATATTTGGTAGTGCCTTTAAGACATTTTTGCTTGTCACAGTTGGGGGGGAAATGCTACTGGTATCTAATGGGGAAAGGCCAGGGATACTGCTAAGCCTCCTACAAGGCAGAGAACAGCCCCTCACAGCTAAGAATAATCCAACTTGAAATGTCAGTAGCACTGAGGTTGAAAAATACTGCTCTCATTTAATAACATAATGTTGGAATTTTAAAAAATAGAAGTCTTTTCATTACCAGTTTTAACCTCTTACATTTTAGAAGTTTTGGAGATTACTGAGGTTGCTTTGTTCAAAGTAAATGAATTTTCTTTAAAAAAAATTGTGTATTGTTAACATGTTTTAAATTGCTTATTTTCTTGAAAGTGTTACCATGGTTTTTTTTTTGTTTTTTTCTGAGTTTTCTTTAAAAAAAAAAAGAAGAAAGAAAAGTTTGAGAAATATGTTGTTTATAACAGTTTTATTCTTATTTCTCCAGGCTAGAGGAACAAAAGAATATCTTGTCAGAATTTCAAAGAGATGTAAATGAATTTGTTTTATGGTTGGAAGAAGCGGATAACATTGCTAGTATTCCACTTGAACCTGGAAATGAGCAGCAGCTAAAAGAAAAACTTGAACAAGTCAAGGTAATTTTGTTTTCTAAAAACCCCCAGGGCCTACTTGTATAAAGAGTATATGAATCTATTTTTAAGGTATTTAATCATTGATTTCCTGCCCATTAGGTTATTGATAGTTCCTCACTAGGTTTCCTCAAAACTTTGTATTGTCTTAACCCAGTGTTTCCCAGAGAGTATATTTTTGGTAAAAAGTGTATGTGTGTGTGTGTGTGTGTGTGTGTGTGTGTAAGTGTGTACAATGCATGACAGTATTTTGAAAACTAATTTGAAATTGATCTTAGACATATTGAAGAATTTTACAACTCCAAATTATTTCAAAAACTAGAGGGACTTTATAGAAATGAATCCCATTTCTTAGGAAGGATCTTAATTGCCTAATCAATCTCAGTATTTCAGCCTCTAATTAGAGATGTTCGATTTGCCTGAAACAGTGTTTGTTTTGTCTGCGAGTGGTTGGGGGTGCGTGGTGTTGGTTCACAGTCTATACTGGTTGAATAGACATCCAGCCTATTCAAGTGGCTTTTCATGCCTTCCTACTGCGAGGTCTGCTTATTACTGATTACCTCACCTGGCTGACTGACATGCACTGATCGTGCAGTTGGATTAACTTTCCTGGTTTTAGTTTTAGGAAAGAAACTTATCTGGACCTGTTTTACTATAATTCTTGAAGCGAAGGTGAAAAGGAAAGGGAAATTAACATTTAATCGTCCTCTATTATGTGCTAAGTATTAGATGTATTTACATCTGCCATTTATTTAATCTTCCTATAAAACTTTCAAAATGGTTGCTGCTATCCTCATTTTACAAGGTCATACAATCAAAGGGAAATGGAATTGCTCCTTTATCAATGATTCAGTTGGTTTGTACTTGCAAATTAGACTCCAATGTCAACCACTTATTTCTGTGAAACAAGAAATTTGTACCTGAACAGGAGATAAAGTATAAAAATAAAATTAGTGCTTAGTTCAGTAAACAAATATTGAGTACCTACTCTATGTCAGATATGGCAAAAAAAAAAAAAACCACCAAGTTTTGGATCTATAGTTCATTTGAAGATGGGTATATCATAGAAAAATGAACTTAGGCTGTTCTTGAAAATTAATCTTTCCTAGATGTGTTGAGTGTTATATATAGCAATATGATTTATAACTCATTTAAGAGACATGTTTAGTGGCATTTACTTATTAATAAATATGCATTGATTTTCTTTTTTCCTTAGACAGCCTAGATCAGCACTAACAGAACTTTCTGTAATGATGGTAATGCTCTCTATTGTCTATTGCAGTAGCCACAAGCTATATGTGTCTTCTGATTACTTGAAAGGTAGTGTGACCGGAGAACTGACTTTGTTATGTTATTGAAATTTAATTAATTTCAATTTAAGTAGCCCCATGTGGCTAGTGATACTATATTGGACAGTGTAGCTCTAGATGACACAAATAAATAAAGGACAGTTATTAACAACCATGGTGGTTTTGTAGGTCTTGGGAAAGGGCATTTATTATGGGAGACTGAATGAATAAAAGAAATTCAGGAATGTGGGGGAGTCAAAAATTAGTGTTCTTGAATGAAATTGCCCAAGTTGGAATCACAGCTCCATTGCTTGCTACTTTGTGTCCATGGAGCTTTTACTTAATCTCTCTGTCGTGATTTTATCTCTCTGTCTCAGCTTCCTTCTGTACAAGAGGAAGATAATTGGATCTACTTCATAGAATTATATTATCTCACTTAATTTTTATATGATATGTGACGACATTAACCCAGCGCCTGGTACCTGATATGGTCTCAATGTTAGTTAGCTCTCAAAATGATAATGCAGTTACTTAGTAGTAAATTATAACATGGGCACTTAATACCTGAGAGGATGATGAATTTACCCAGATCGCTCTGATAGAAATGTGTTTTCAGACTCTTAACAATGCTCGGGGTGTTATTGTAGAGCTCATGATATCACATGATACTTTTTTTCTTGAAAACAATCTCCGAGGGATACGACATTCTGGCCCTTTCTAGGATAGGTTTTCTCCTTGGGAGCTGGTGCTCCAGTCCATCAGTTCTGCACTCTGTAAAAAGCGGTTGGTATTTAAGGTACCAATCCGCCTTCAGTCAAGTTACTTCGTTGTGATAGACTAATCAATAGAGACAAAGACAAGATAGTTGAAATTGTGCTGTAATTCATTTTAAACGTCGTTGCATCTGTCTGTTTCAGTTACTGGCGGAAGAGTTGCCCCTGCGCCAGGGAATTCTAAAACAATTAAATGAAACTGGAGGAACAGTGCTTGTAAGTGCTCCCATAAGCCCAGAAGAGCAAGATAAACTTGAAAATAAGCTCAAGCAGACAAATCTTCAGTGGATAAAGGTTAGACATTAACTATCTCTGCCATCACATGTGTTAAATGTTGCCAGTGTTTGTTTTGTTTTGTGGGTGTTTTATTGCTGGAGTTGGGGGAGGGGAACTGGTATGTGGATTTGTGTGTTTTTTAACCCAACCATTTGATTTGGCTCCATGATTCATTATGGATGGAAAGAATGGAGGTGTTGGACTGCAATACATTAATGACCAAATGCCAAAATATATACCATTGTTACTTTGCGTGAGTTATGCTAAAGAATTAGACTGGAAAAGGGATGAAGTAATTCAGCATTCAGGTGTATACTGATGGTATTTAACCAAGATGGAGGTGGTCTGCTTCAACAAGTGTTATAAATCAAAATTACTTATCCTTACTTATAGTATAGACTTAATCAGTGACTGATGTGGAAGGTGTTTTATGTATTTGTTTATTTGGTTACTTAGTTACTTAGTCACCTAACTTGTGTGTCTTTGTCTATCTTGGATACCTTGTAAATCTAATATTTTTAAATATTTATCAGATTAATACATACTTATTCTTGAAAACCAATGTCACATATGAATTTATCATGAAAACAACATCAGTCTGTCAAAAGGCAATTCTTTTCCCATTGTACTCCTGTGGCAACTTTGTCATAAATCATGTGAACATACATATGAATCTCCTCCTGCATTTTCTGTTCTCTTCCTTTTGACTGTGTCTGTCCTTCAACTGTCACCACACTGGCTTAGTAAGAATCATTTTTAATAGCTCTACTGAGACATAATTCATATACCATACAACGCACTCATTTTAAAGTGTATAATTCAATGATTTGGGTGTATTTATTTTTGTTTACATTGTGGTAAAAAGGATATAACATAAAATTTGTCATTTTATGATTTCTAAGTATACAATTTCTAAGTATACAATTTCTAAGTATACAATTCACTGTCATGAATTATATTCACAATGTGCAACCATGACAAGTACCTATGTGCGAAAAATTTTCATCCCACTGAACAGAAATGCTGTAATCATCAAGCAGTAACTCCACAGCCTGCTACCCACCCACGCAATCTCTAATCTACTCTGTCTCTATGAATCTGCCCGTCCTAGAAGTTCATAAAAGTAGACTGATAATCTGTCTGTCCCTTTGTGTATAAATTATTTTACTTAGCATGATGTTTTCAAGGTTCATCCATGTTGTAAAAGGTATCAGAATGTCATTCCTTTTTATAATGAGTAATGTTCCATCGTTTGCATATATGCAATTGTTTTGTTTAAGTTTTGGGGATCTGCTCATCTAAACCCTCCAGCTTTGTTCTTAGTCCACCTTGTCTTTGCTAGTTTTGGTTCATTAATTTAGCAAATACATTTTAGAACCGACTTCTCAATTTTCACTGAAGCCTGCCAGCGTAGTGACTGGTATTGTGTTGAATTTGTAGATCAGTTAACATCTTTACAATACTGAGTCCTCTAATCTGTGAGAATGATATATCCCTTCATTTATTTAGGTCTTTTTGAATGTTTTTCTCACCATATTTTGCAGCATTCAGTCCAGAGGACCTGCACATCTTTTATTAGACTTCATCCCTGATACTTGACATTTTGATCCTATTTAATAAACGGGATTCATTTTGAATTTTATTTTCTCTTTGTTGTTGGTATATAAAAATATAATAGATTTTTGTGTATTACGCACATATTCATTGTCCTTGCTAAATTCACTTATTAGGGGCGCCTGGGTGGCACAGCAGTTAAGCGTCTGCCTTCGGCTCAGGGCGTGATCCCGGTGTTATGGGATCGAGCCCCACATCAGGCTCCTCTGCTGTGAGCCTGCTTCTTCCTCTCCCACTCCCCTGCTGTGTTCCCTCTCTCGCTGGCTGTCTCTATCTCTGTCAAATAAATAAATAAAATCTTTAAAAAAAAATAAATATAAATAAATAAATAAATAAATTCACTTATTAATATTAATAGTTTTCAGAATCGTTTGCATTTTTATGTGCACAGTTGTGTCATCAAAAAGAAGTAGTTTCTCTCTTTTCAGTCCTTCGAATTTTATTTTATTTTTTGCATAGACTAGGACTTCCAATACAATGTTTAATAGAAGTGGCAATAATGAGAAACCTTGGCTCATTTCCTGTCTCAGGTGGAAAACTTCCAATAATTTATCATTAAATGTTATGTTTGTTGTAGGACATTTTATAGGTTCTTTTAATCAAAGTAAGGAATTTCTCCTTATTCCCAGTTCATGTTTTTATTATGAATAGGTATTGAATATATTCAAATGGTTTTTCTGTATTTATTGAGTGTATGATTTTTCTCCTTTGTGTGAATGCGGTAAACCATAGCCGTTGGTTCTGCAATGTGAAATTACTCTGGGATTCCTGAAAGAAATCATACTGGTCATAGGTCTTGTACTACTTATAGATTGCTGGATTCATTTTCTAATATGTTATTTAGGATTTTTATATTGTTCGTGACAGAAAATCATCTGTAATTTTTTTTATAGTATCTTTCTCAAGTGTTGATAGCAATGTTAGACTAGTCATAAAAACAAGTTGAAAAGTACTCTCTCTTTTTTTTTTCTGGAAGAAATTGTTGAAGACTGGTGTTATTTCTTTCCAAGGTGTTTAAGAGAATTCAATTGTAAATCCATCTGATGATGAAGTTATTTTTTTTTGTGGGAAAGTTTTTGATGATTGATTCAATTTCTTTAATAGATACAGGGATGGTGAGATTTTTCATTTCTTTGTAAGCTTTTGTAAGTTGTATCTTTCAAAGAATTTTTTTATTTCCATGTCTTTTTTCTCTTTTTGGGTGGTAGGCTTTATTCATACAGCCAGCCAGTGGTCTTCTATATATTTATGTATAAGAATGAGAAAATAGACTGTGGGTACATCTTGTTGGCTGGGATGTTTTCCTCTGTGTGCTAAAACAGAAAGTTGACCCTCTTGCTTAAAGATATCTTCAAATTCTGTACTGCAGTTGGCTTTATTCTGGGATAGCCACAGCGACTGCTGAGATTCATTCCAGATACCAAGTTTAATTTCTTTGGATATGAACGGCACACTTCTTATTTGTCTTGATTTATATTTATTTTTGCTTGTAAATAAATGTTAAGACCATTCATTGTGGTAGTTTTGAGCTAGGGGCAAAGTTCCATCTACAAACTTTACATACCCAAATTTTAACCCACTTCTTAGCCCCTGCCATTATGGCATTTTTCCTCTAGTCTCCAGATTCTGCCAAGGTCAGATCCCCCTGTACCTAAGGCTATGTCTCCCTTTCTTTAAGAGTATTCATGTATCTCTACTCATATGTGCTTTTGACCTTCCAAAAATGTTTTAAAACCTCATATCCATTTGACCACAGTTCTACTGCCTTATTGAGCATATTTAATACCTGTTAATTTTGTTCCATCCAGAATATAAAATGAACTGTAATCCTTTAAACCAGGGGCAAATCCATGCCAAGAACATATTGCTGAACTATAATTTTCACATACTATAAAATGCCTTATTTCAAAAATGGGACAGTTATTTCTTAAGAATTACTTGCTGTTTATCAGTTCCCAACTGAATTGATTAAGTATGGAAAAGTTATACTGAGAAAAGTTTCTTTATGTAGATGATGGGAAGTAATACTAGAGCCCTCACTGTCGGGGGGTGGTATCCAATGTGGTGGCATTGGATCCTGAGCTCACCTCTTCCCATGGATACAGTGAATCTACAGCTACATATGAAATAGTTCCCTGTGAAAAACACCTGAAAACTAGCTGAACACTTCCACCACAATAAAGGATAAAAGTGCCACATCAAGACAGGTAGGAGAAGCAGAGACACTGTCTCTCCAGAAACACCACCACTGGTGTGGCAACCCACTATCAGGATGGATTTCACAGAATGGGAACTTCTACCTGAGGAGAAATAGTTTCATTCAGGCACCTTAACCCGTGGGACCTGCACCGGAGAGATGAGCCCCGAAAACATCTAGCTTTGAGAAACAATGGGCCTTACATACAGAAGATACCCAAAGGGCTGTAGGGAACTGAGATACTGCTCTTAAAGGGCTCACACATAGACTCACTTGCCCCAGGGCTCAGTGCAATGGCAACAGTTTGGAAAATCCTTAGACTGTTTGTGAAGGAGACCCATTTGCTAATCTTCAAGAATCAGCTAGAAGGGCATGGATTGGCATGGAATCTCTCCCAGATGGAAGTGCTGGTGGGTGCCACTTTTGCACTCTCCCTTGCTAGCACAGGCAGCCTTACATAGTTCCTGAAATCTTTGACTACCCTGCTAAAGCCGGTGGGTTTGCCATACCCTTGCATTCTCCTGCTACCCTACCAAAGCCATGAGCAACACATGGTTCCTGCACTCTCCCACTGCCTTGCCAAAGCCAGCAGGTGTGCCTCATTCGTCTGATCTCCAGCTACCTTGCTAAAGTCATCAGGTGTATGCCAGCCACACAGGGAACTCTCCTTGGTTGCCTAACTTTGATGGCCAGAAAGGCTCGCATTCCTGAGTCCTTTGGGACTGTAACAATCAGAGAGATCATTTTTTTGGCAGGCTGTCACTGCCAGGGCACAGCACAGACAGCAGACTGAAATACAGCCTAGTCTTTCTTCAAGAAAGACTATTTTCTTAGAGCTTCAGCCTGAGGGACAGGCTCCAGGTTTGCCACAGATGTAGGGGCTACAGATGGGCTTTTAGGGAAGGTAGGTCAGGGGGCACCATCTGTATCCTTTCTTGCAATCTCACTGTACCTCACCAGTACCTCTCAGACATGACTTGATATCTGGTGCCATTTTTTGTAACAGTCACACAGGGGACACTTCTGGATCTCCTGGTCTGGATGACATCAGGGTTCATGATTGTGGCCCCATAATAGGACTATATATATTTGCATACTTTCAAAGCTGCAGCCTGAGGGTCTGGCTCCTAATCAGCCTAAAATTAAGATCTGAACTCCCTCTCTTGGGAACAATAGCAGGTCTTGGCACATTCTCAATGACTGGAACCTATCAAGAATAAATCAGGCTGCTTAGACAATTGTAGAGATTCAAGAAACAACCAAGAGCTAGGGCAGAGTTGAATGACAAGGTTCATCTCCTACACAAGGTCATTCCTTCAAGGCTGAGAGGGGTAGCCATTTCTCCTAATACATAAAAGCAAACATAAGAAGTCATGTAACATGAGGAGATAAAGGAATATGTTCCAAAGGAAAGAACAAGATAAAACATCAGAAAAAAAATAATGAAATGGAATTAAGTAATTTACCTGTTAGAGATTTTAAGGGAATAGTAATAATTTACTCACCAAACTTGGGAGAACAGATGAATGTAGTGAGAACTTCAACAAAGAGGTAAAAGATATAAGGAAGTACCAAACAGAAGTCACAGAGCTGAGGAATACAAAAGCAGAACTGAAAAACACACTAGAGGCATTCAATAGCAAACAAGACAAAACAGAAGAAATGATGAGTGAGCTAGAATACAGTGCAGTAGAACTCATTGAAACAGAGTGGCATATAGAAAAAAGAATTTTAAAAAGTTAATATAAATTAAGGCACCTTGGGACAGTAACATTCACATTATAGGGATCCAGAAGAAGAGAGAGAGAAAGTGGCAGAAAAATTACTTTAAGAAATAGTGGCAGAAGACTAACCTAACCTGGAGAAGGATATAAACATCCAGATCCTGGAATCCCAGAGAGTTACAAATGAAGTGAACTCAAAGATATTCACAATAAGACACATTATAATTAAAATGTCAAAAGTAAAGACAAAGGCAGAATCTTAAAAAACAACAAGAAAAAACAGTATGTACAAGGGAAATCCCATAAGAAGCTCAGCAGATTTTTTCAGCAGAAACTTTGAAGACCGGAAGAAAGGGACATGAGATATTCTAAATGCTGAGAGGAAAAAACTTCCAAACAAGAATACTTTACCTGGCAAGGTCATCATGGAGAATTGAAGGAGAAATAAAGAGTTTTCCAGTTAAGCAGAAACTGAAGGAGTTCATCACCATTAAACTGGCCTTATAAGGAATGTTACAAGGGCTTCTTTAACCTGGAAAGAAAGGGCACCAATTAGTAACAAGAAAACATGAAAGTACAAATCTCACTGGTAATGGTAAATATATAGAAAAGGTAGTAGAATAACCACTTATAAAGCGAGCATGAAGGTTAAAAGACAAGAGTAGTAAAAACAATTAAAACTGCAATAATTATTTAAAGGATATATAAAATAAAAGATGTAAAATATGAGAACAAAAACATAAAATGGGAGTGAGTGTAAAAATGTCAAGTTTTAGAATACATTCATATTTAAGTTGTTATCAACTTAGAATAGACTTAGATATATAGGATGTTGTGAGACCCCCATGTAACCACAAAGCAAGCCACTACAGCAGATGCACAAAAGATAATGAGAGAAGAATCTAAATATAACATTAAAGAAAGGCATCAAACCAAAAGGGAATAGAGTAAGAAAGGAACAGAGAAGGACTACAGAACAGTTGGAAAACAATTAACAAAATAACAATAATACTATCAATAATTACTTTAAATGTAAATGGACTAAATGTTCCAATCAAAAGGCATGGAGTAGCTATATAGATAAATAAAAACAAGACCCGTATATATGCTGTCTAAAAGAGACTCACCTAAGATGTAAGAATACACTGAGACCGAAAGTGAAGAGATGGAAAGCAATATTTTATGCTAATGGAAACCAGACAAAAGCTGGGATACCTATACTTACTAGACAAAAGAGACTTTAAAATGAAGACTGTAGTAAAAGACAAATAAGGGCATTAAATGGTAAAGGAGTCAGTCCAACAAGAGGATATAACATGAGCAAATATTTATGCACCCAACATACTTAGCACGTAAGTATATAGAGCAAACATTAACAGACCTAAAGGAAGAAATAGCAATACAAAATAGCAGGGTACCCTACTTACACCAGTGCATAAGTCATCAAGACAGAAAATCAGTAGGGAAACATTGGCCTTAACACATCAAACTGACAGACTTAATAGATACATACAGAATTTTCCACCCAAAGCAGCAGGTTTTATATCCTTAAGAGCACATGGTAAGTGCTTAAGTGAGTCAAGTCTCAATAAATTTAAGGAGACGGAAATCATATCAAGCATATTTTTCAACCACAATGGTATAAAACTAGAATCAATTACAAGAAGAAAAATGGAAAAATCACAAATATGTGGTGATTAGACAGTGTTCTACTCCATAACCAATGGGTCAATGAAGAAATCAAAGAAGAAATAAAAAAAACACTTTGAGACAAATTGCAATAGAAAAATAACAATCCAAAATCTATGGGATGTAGCAAAAGCAGTTCTAAGAGGGATGTTCATAGTGGTACAGTTTTACCTCATCCAAACTCATTTTATGAGGTCAGAATTACCCTGATCCCAAAACCAGACAAGGATACCACATATATAAAGGAAGGGAGAAAGGAAGGAAAGACAGAGGGGAGGAGAGGAGGGGAGGGGAGAAGAGAGTAAAGGAAATTACAGGCCGATATTCCTGATGAATGTATATGCAAAAATCCCACAACAAAATATTAGCAAACTTAAACAATACATTAAAATGATCATACACCATGATCAAGTGGGATTTATTCCAGGCATACAAGAATAGTTCTACATCTACAAATCACAAATCACATTAACAAAATTAAGCATAAAAATTACATGATCATCTCAATAGATGGAGAAAAAGCATTTGACAAAATTCAACAACCATTTATGACCAAAAACTGTCAACAAAGTAGATATAGATGGAACATACCTCAACATAATAAAAGCCATATATCACTAAGCCCACAGCTAACGTCATACTCAATGGTGAAAAGCTGAAAGCTTTTTCTCTAAGATCAGGAATAAGACAAGGATGCCCACTCTTGCCACTTTTATTCAACATAGTATTGGAAGTCTTAGCCACAGTGGTTAAGCAGGAAAAAGAAGTAAAAGGCATTCAAAGTGGAAAGGAAGAAATAAAATTGTCACTTTTTGGGGACAACATGACTTTATATAGAATTTCTTTTCTATACAGAATTTATAGAGAAAACTCTAAAGACTGCCCTAAAACTGTTAGAACTAAGAAACAAATTTAATAAATTTGCAGGGTACAGAATCATTCTACAAAAATCTATTGCATTTGTATATGCTAACAATGAACTATCAGAAAGAGAATTTTTTTAAAAAGTTCCATTTACAATTTCATCAAAAAGAATGAAACACCTAGTAAAAAATTTAACCAAGGAGGTGAAAAACCTGTGCTCTGAAAACTATAAAATATTAATGAAGGATACTGAAGAAGACAAACAAATGGAAAGTTATTCAATGCTCATGGATTGGAAAAAATTAATTTTGTTAAAATATACTACCCAAAACAATCTACAGGTTCTTTAAAATCCCTATCAAAATTCCAATGACATTTTCACCAAAATATCACAAAACAAAAATTTGTATGAAAGTACAAAAGAACTCCAATAGCAAAAACGATCTTGAGAAAGAAAAACAAAACCAGAAGCATCATGCTCTCTGATTTCAAATTATATTACAAAGCTATATCAATCAAAATACAGAGATATTGGTATAAAAATAGACAGATGAATAGAAGAAAATAGAGAGCCCAGAAAGAAACCCTTGTATATATTGTCAATTTACAAAACTTTACAACAAAGCAATGGGGAAAGGACAGTCTCTTCAATAAATGGTGTTAGAAAAACTGGATAGCCACAAGCAAAAAGAATGGACCTGGACTACTGCCTTACAACGCACACAAAAATTTACTCAAAATGGATTGAAAACTTGAGCATGGGGCTTGAAATCATAAAACTTCTAAAAGAAATTATAAGTCTGAAATTCCTTAACACTGGTCTTGATGATGCTGTTTTAGATCTGACTCTAAAAGCAAAGGCAACAAAAGCAAAAATAAACAAATGGGACTACATCAAACTAAAAAGCTTCTGCACAACAAGGGCAACCACCAACAAAATGAAAAGGCAACCTACTGAATGGGAGAAAATATTTTCAATTCATAAATTCAGTAAGAGGTTAATATCCAAAATTATGAAGAATTCTGGCAACTCCATAGCAAGAAAACAAACAATCCAATTAAAAAATGACAGAGGACTTCAACATATTTCTAAAGAAGACATACAGATAGCTGACAGGCACATGAAAAGATGTTCAACATCACTAATCCTCAGGAAAATGAAAAGTAAAACCACAATGAGATACCAAGGCATGAATATTAAAATGGCTATTATCAAAAAGACAAAAAATAACAAGTGTTGGAGAGGATGTGGAGAAAAGGGAACCTTAACGCCCTGTCAGTAGGAATGTGAACTGGGGCATCCACTATGGAATATAATATGGAAGTTCTTCAGAAATATTTTTTTTACAGTGACATCTGATCCAGCATCTACTTCTGGGTATTTATCTGAAGAAAAATAAAACCCTAAATCAAAAAATACATATACACCCCTATGTTTATTGCAGCATTATTTACTGTAGTCAAAATATGGAAACAAACTAAGTGTCCTTCAATGGATGAATGGTTGAAGATGTGGTATATATATGTATACAATGGAATACTAGTCAGCCATTAAAAGGGAATGAAATCTTGCCGTTTGTGGCAATATGGATGGACCTTGAAGGAATTGGGGTCAGTAAGATGAGACAAAGAAAGACAAATACTGCATGATTTCACTTATACGTGTGATCTGAAAAACAAAACTAACAAAACAAAACCCATGGGAAGAAAACAAGGAAGAGAGGTGCCCCAAAATGTTCCATATCTCAGTATATCTTGGTATCACAAAAGGAAAACAAAAATTATAATTGTAGGAAATGTGAAGAGAACTATTTTCAACTATGGAACAGGGGCGCCTGGGAGGCTCAGTCGGTTAAATGTCTGCCTTCAGCTCAGGTCATGATCTCAGGGTCCTGGGTTTGAGCCCTGCATCAGGCTCCCTGGGGAGCCTGCTTCTCCCTCTCCCTCTACCATTCCCTCCCATTCATAATCTCTCTCTCTCTCAAATAAATAAATAAAATCTTTAAGACAAAGCTATGAAACATACAATAGCAGCTTTATAGGACATGAGTCAAGGTTTTATCTATTCCACGGCAGAATAAAAAGTCAATTTTTTTTATGATACAAAATTAAAGCTATGACTATGAATACCGTCTTGAATTATATTACTAATATAAGATATTATGAATAATAAGAATAAATATTAAGAGTGAATGAATAAGGATAAAATGAATAACTAATCTTATTCATTAGTCATAATAAAAATTATTTAATTGTCTCTTCTCAATCCCTATGCCACCCTATCCCTCTTGGTTTAAATTAAGAATAGAAAACAATCAGTGCTGGGGCACCTGGGTGGCTCAGTCGTTAAGCGTCTGCCTTTGGCTCAGGGCGTGATCCCGTCGTTCTGGATCTGTTCTGGATCTGTGATCCTCTGCTGGGAGCCTGCTTCTTCCTCTCCCACTCCCCCTGCTTGTGTTCCCTCTCTCTCTGGCTGTCTCTCTCTCTGTCAAATAAATGAATAAAATCTTAAAAAAAAAACCAATCAGTGCCAAATTTAAGTTAGTACTCAAGTAAGCAGTTTTTGAAAAAGTGAAGAAAGATGGTCACGATGATCAAGAGACAGTCTTGATCATCATTAAACCTCAAATTCTCAATCTAGAAAGAAGAAATAATGAGGACCCCTCCTTTTATTCTCTAGCCCCCTCCTCCATCTGAAGACTATAATGAGTGGTATAATTGTAGCTAGTAAGTCAGTTTTGCTGGGATACAAATATGCCAATTCCTTAACATGCAGCTTCTCCAAAAACGTCATGTCACAATCTCGAGTGGCAGGCGCCTTTCTCCCCACTAACTCTAATATGCTATATCCTGCATATTAGCCAATTTAGCAATTGCTTTGGAACCTTTGTGTTTCATTAGAATAAAGAAAACAGCGATTGGAGGTAATATAGTTATTCCTTTACAGGAGTGATGGACCCTGTAATGAGTTCATTGCAAAACTGTGTTAACTTCTCTTGACCTGGATAGCTTCTCTTTATAGCAGAGATGGGAAATGTTGCTCTGAAGGGGGGTGGGGGATTGGGATAGGCTGGTGATGGGTATTAAGGAGGGCACATATTACATGGTGCACTGGGTGTTATATGCAACTAATGAATCATGGAACTTTACATCAAAACTAAGGATATATTGTATGGTGACTAACATAACATAATAAAAAATTATCATTAAAAAAAAGGTGAATACAGGCCTTGGTTTAAGTTTATGGCTACCTCCAGATAAGGATCGTGAAGTGAAATCCTTGTTTTTTTCTAATACATATCTTGGCCTTTGCAGTCTTTAATAATAATACCTTTAATATCCACAAAATGGGAATGCTTTAAAGCTAGCCTCTGTGTGTTGTTCTGAGTGTCTCACTCTGTAATCTTCACACGCATGTCTTACTTTGTATTGTTTTGAATATTTATCACTCTTCATATCTCTTTATATGTTCTCTGAACTTCTGTGTGGTGCGTGTGTGGGGGGGAATTCTCCCTTCTGACCTCTTCCCATCACTATCAGTCTCTTCCTATTTCCCTGTTACGTGTGTCTTCGCACATGAATTGGCATCTCTCTGTGTCTATCATAAATCTACTTATCTGAGTATATGTATGTCATTTTTGTTCTGCCCAGGTTAGTGTATGTGGCACGTTATGTCCTGTTCTCTCTTCTGACCCTTTACCTTCTAATCTCTTTCATCTTCTTCGTCACTTTGTGTCTGCTTTCTTTATTCTTCATTGCTCTTTTTACTCGTTATGAGCAGATATTTTTTCAAATACCCATTATTTAGAACAAAAATATGTTTTATCAGTATTTATTTTTGAATCATATTGTATTCTTCCTATATGTAATTTAAAGGTGAAATAATGGAATGTTTATTTTGTAGACTCATGGGGTTTTTCAGATGGAAAAGTCCTAATGAAGCTAAATTACTCTCATATCTTCTAGATTAAAACACTGAATCCTAGAAAGGGTATGTGACTTGTTTGAGGACACATTGTTCTCTATTTAAATATAAAAGTTGATCCAGAATAAATACTGTTTTTTTAAACTTTTTGGTGAAGCTCAAGTGATTTTTCTGCAGTTAAATAATGCTAGAAACAAGAAAAAAAA
Source organism: Ailuropoda melanoleuca (assembly GCF_002007445.2). NCBI lineage: Eukaryota > Metazoa > Chordata > Mammalia > Carnivora > Ursidae > Ailuropoda > Ailuropoda melanoleuca. The sequence goes on along the minus strand of NC_048238.1, from coordinate 27,177,315 downwards.
ACATGGTTTCCCATTTCCCCCCATTTCTGCGTTAAAAGTAAAAACTGGGACTTCTTTTTATTTAAAGAAACTGTATGACAGTTTTTGCTTTGCCTTTTGCCCTGTTTAGAAAACTAGATGCTGTGTTTTCAAATTATTTTCCAGCACCTTCTTTATCATGGAACCTTTGCAATTAGGTAACACAGGAAAACATGTTTATGTTGCTTCAGAATTAGTTACATGTCTACTATATTTGGTAGTAAAGTAATTTTACAGATAGTATATATTATACATTCCTATTAGTCATAATAACCTATTTTCATTTTGTTGAATAAATTTAAATTTTTGCATCCTATTTTGCCACTTATGAGTAAACAATAAATTACTAATTTAATTTGTTAATCTGTAGATATTATAAAACAGTACATACAGAAACTAAAACATTTTATAAACACAAATGAGTCATTTTGCCAAAAAATTAATTTCAGTTAAGTCCATTTTAATAAAAAAAAAATGTGATCCACTTTACCTAGAAAAAAATTAGGTTTAAAAATACATGTGGGGGCACCTGGGTGGCTCAGTCAGTTAAGTTTCTGACTCTTGATTTCAGCACAGGTCATGATCTCAGGGTTGTGAGATCGAGCCCCGCATTGGGCTCCACACTGGGTGTGGAGCCTGCTTAAGATTCTCTCTCTCTCTCTCTCTCTTTGTCTATCTCCCTCTCTAAAATATACGTATGTATGTATGTAATATATATTTTTTAATAGAGGAATAATGTTGTGATAGTGATCACAGGGCTACAGAGGTTATTTTAAAAATAAACAGTATGAAAGTAAAAATAGAGAGAAACTGGCAGGCCATCTTCTGCAATATACAAATGACTATCAGAATTTCCAGAGATACTGTTCGTTTTATATTTACCTTAATCATGTTACTTCTAAGTATTCATCAGAGGAGTAAACAGTTTAGATTTGCTCTTTTCATTTGTGTCAAGTAAATAAATGTTTCATCTTTTTCCAAATACGGTTGCTATGTAGTCCTGGTCATTATTAGTCATTACTACAAATATGGATAGTAAAAGGGAAAATTCAGTCAAGCTAAAGCTTGGCTTTTTCACTCCTTGCTCAAAAATGGACATTTGTTCCAATTGATTAATTTCCTATCAAAGACCATGATTAATAGATTCTTCTAGTTGTTACCAATCAATCCTGCCTTTAATTTGAATTACATTTTTTGACCAAAGAAAACATCTTCACAAGAAATATAAGAAAATGATGTTTGCCTATTTACTATTATGTTATGACATATAGCTTGTGATTTGGAAATCCATCATCTTGGAAGTTTCCTTTATGTAGTTAATAACTACATCATAACATTTATTTATCAAATCCTTCATTCACGAAACATCTAATGAATGACCACTACGGGCCACATGCTGTTCTACTCATATCATAATCAATTTCCACCCTTGCTTTATTTAAAGGACATTCAGAGTCACATAGGGCTTGGCATTCCAGCAATTTTTATCTCTTCTAATTTAGAGTTGCTAAATAGTATGAGACAGAGCATTAAGGGGGGAGGGTTGGATAGTAGTTAAAAGTTTCTAATATATGCATCCTTGACTTTGCCTCCTGTAATCACCTTGAGATAGGGATTGTTACTAGATTGTGTGTCCTGAGTACATCTCAGTTTGCTCTGACAGGTCCTGATTTTGCCTGTTTTCCCACCATGATTTTTAATAGCTCCCTCTTTCACTCTCACGAGTGGTCTACTTTATAACATTAAATGTATGCGTATGTGTATGTATGTATATATAGTGACCCCAGTTATGAAAACAAAACACCAGGCCCTTGGTGGTAGGCCTGACCCAGGACTCAGTGACTATAACTGTTTCCACTGCTGATGTTCTTCTCAGCAGCAGCACCTTCTTCTTTTGACGTGTCAGTGAAGTTGAGAAGTTTGGCCTGTCCAAGAAGCCCAACTGTTACTATTACAACATGAATCACTCTTTAATGGAAATACATTTATAACACATGGTTTTTAACTTTCCAAACTACTGGAGTTTCAGGGATTGCCAGGAATGTCAATCAGACATTTTACAAGCAAGTAAAAAGTAAACAGGTGTTATGAGGAGGCAGTTTATCGTGTTGCCTAGTAGTGGGCTTTATGGACTATGGATTCCACCCATTACTGGCTATGTGATCTTTTATTTGCCCTGTTCATATGTCAGTTATAACATCTGTAAAATTCAGGTTGTACTAGAACATAGTTGTGGTGAACATTTAATGAAGTGCATTGAAAATGCTTAACCCAGTATCTGGCACATTGTAATTGGTCAAAAATATTAGCTTTAATGTAAAATCAGGGATAATGTTAAAAACACAAAAACACAAAAGACCCATCACAAAGTTCTGACTGAGTCACCTTCATTCTTTTATTGTAGTAAGAGCTCTTAACATGAGATCTACCTTCTTAACAAATTTTAAGAGTGTAATACAATATTATTAACTATAGGCATTATACTGTATAGGAGATCTCAAGAAGTTTTTTTTTTTATCTTGCATGGCTGAGACTCTATCCCCATTGTGCAGCTCCCATTTTCCTCTCCTCATTGCCTTGGTAACCACAATTCTATTCTCTATTTCTATGAGTTTGGCTATTTTAGATATCTTCAATAAGTGCAATCATGTAGTATTTGACCTGGCTTTTTTCAGTTAGCATAATGTCCTCCAGGACGATCCATCTTCTTAGATATGGCCGGATTTTTTTTTTCTTTTAAGGCTGAATAATATTCACCCTCTTAATCAAACACTTATAAATATGGCTCTTGGGGAGAAAGCTGAAATAAGTTCCACCATTATGAATTCAAGCGCTGAAAGAGAGAAGAGTTAGTCACCAAAGCATGGAATGGCCCCAATGGAAAGCAGGGAGCATTTTAGTCAGCATCCTCCCATTTCACTGATCTCATTATTTGCATTATCTATAACCAGCTAGTATTTCAGATAAAATTATTGGAAAACAATGGATTTTTCTCTTAACTTTGGCTATGCAGTCCACAAAGTCAGGCATTGTTTTCAAACACCAATGGTTTCATATTTTGAGTAAGAGCATAATTTAAGATGACCTATTTAACCTGGGCACCTTTGGGATCAATCAACTTTCCTGACTTTAACCCAGAAATCCAGACAGAGCATAAGTGAACCTCCACACCCTTCTCCTACCTCCATTCTTGATGTTGGTTTCCTCCATTTTGGTGGAGTGGTGAGAAACCATTTGTAGAAAGTTTCATTGGAGCCATGGAATGTTCTATTGGGAAACCTCAGTGTAATACTAGATAATGTGTTCATTTCAATGCAATGCTATTTTTAAAAATACGAACAAACAAAAAATCCAGCATGCATTGTAAAGCACTGATACTGGTGCAACAACTCATTTCCATATTAAAACTGTATTTTGGGCTATATACATACTGATAGGGTACAGTGAGTATGAAAATTTGTCATTTCAATGTGCTGTGGACCAGACTTTATTAAAAAGGTAAACTAATTTCGGATTAAAAACAGATGTGACTGTTCTTGGCAAACTTTCTTTCCTGTTCACAATGAATTTAAAATGAAGAAAAGTACAATGAGGATAAAAAGAGAAAAATTTCATAACTCTGACCTTCAGTGTAACATTTTTGAGTTAAGTCCTTTATTAGCACAAAGATGTTTGCCCTATAGCAATGAATTTTAGAAAGGACAAGAAATGATATAATAAAAAGATTTGCTAATATAAAAACTTGTTCCTTTTGTTTCTGTGGTGCCTTTGCTTTGTTTGTTTGTTTTTTTAAAGATTTTATTTTATTTATTTGACAGAGATAGAGACAGCCAGCGAGAGAGGGAACCCAAGCAGGGGGAGTGGGAGAGGAAGAAGCAGGCTCATAGTGGAGGAGCCTGATGTGGGGCTCGATCCTGTAACGCCGGGATCACGCCCTGAGCCGAAGGCAGACGCTTAACCGCTGTGCCACCCACGCGCCCCAGTGCCTTTGCTTTGTAACAACTAGATTATGTAGAGTCAATCCCGAGAATTTGAGAGGGATTGCCTTTCTTTCTAAGAATATAGTAACCTTGAAATGGCATTAAATGGAGGTTTTTATATACCAACTCCTTAAACTGACATTGAATAACAAGTGAAGATTAAAGCAGTATTTAGGAGAGCAGATTGTAAATTCTAACCCAGTTTCATTTAGTACTTAGTGTGCAAAGCCAGTAAGTGATGCAAAAATAAAATAACAGTGCTATTTGTATAAAAGATCAGAATCATACCAAAAATGAACTTTTCTGTCAAGTCTTTACACTTATACCACAAGATGTGTGAGTGTCTATATGTACCTAAGAGAATTGAATACTCAATCCTGGCCAGTATGTGCATGTCTGCTGACCCCTACTGTTTCAAACTCTAGAAAAGGGACACTGAACATTGGGTTGGTTGATGTATTTCATTTTTGTCATAGACCACCTGCCAGGGCTTATAACCGATCTGTAATGTGTTTCTTACCTTTTATTGTGTAGAAAATGGATTGATAGATTAGGGCTGGGGCCAGCGAACCGTGGAACCCTAGGTTTGCAGGAAAGAGTTTATCACCTTTGATGTTATTTCTGTCTCATGTCAGCTGAGAAGGATGAGCTAGATTAACGGAGGGTAAGCTGGATGCCAAAGTCAGCATTCCCCTCATTTATCCCTCTTATAGTTCAGGACAAGGCCACTGTATGGGTTATGAAGGACCAATAAGGACCTAACAGACATATTTTGTTTTGCTGCCTTTTAATTTACTTACTGATATTAGAACTAATTAGGAGAATTGAAGAGACCATTTCATTGTTTGTTGTTGGAGAAAATCAATCTGTTTTGCTCTAGAAGTAAAAGTATTTGAAGTGAATGGTGCAGTTATAATTTGTGAACATTTTCAGTTATCACTGGGAAAAGTACAGTCCATCTTTGGCATGGTTGGCCAAGTGTGGAGAAAAAGAGATGGACCAGGAAATGGGCCAGAAACCAAAGTCATCAGAAGGATATTTTGAGAAAACTCCATTTGTCCTGCTAGTTGCAATCTATGGGCAACCTGTGACTGATGAGTATACCTTGAACACAGTCTAAAAATAAATTTCTTATGAAGGTGACACATTCTGCCTGTTCATGATGTGGGTGACATCAACAGTTTTGAATAGGGCAATAATGCTTGGACTTACTTAAATGTTTACAAAGAATAAAAATCTGTAACTCAATCACAATTGAAGTGACTCTCGTGAAGACAGCTTTTGTTGCTGCTATCACTGTGGTTACAAATCTTAGACCAATACTTATTGTTTTGTTCGTATCAGTGATGAATATCTTTCTGCTACAATCAGTGACGATGCTGGTGAAGGGAGAGAGAATTCGTTTTGAGGTTCTATACGGGTGCTCATTCATTGGCAACAAATAAAAGACGACCTAGGAAATAGGATAATTAATAGGAAAGATAGTTTGTGGTTAAGGTTGTAGAGTGTTTCAGCGCAGATGAAAACAATTGTTTGCGACTAAAATAATTAAGATGTTGATGTTAACGTGTTATATTGTTTATACTGAAGCTGGGATGCAATTGGATTAAATAATGTCTTTGAAGAATCAGTTCTTCTAAGATGAGATGCCCCTTTGCAACTTCTAGCTTACTGCATGTGTCGTTACTTTTGAATGTGGCCTCAAATATCAAAATGGTTTGTGCAGTGACTCTCCTGCTTCATCTTCTCACCTTCCACACCTCGTCTCAGTCCTGAAAAATTGCTGAACTTGGCAGTTAATAACTTAGTGCCAATGCATGTTCACCCCTCCCTAGCTCCTAACTATAGGCCACTCATTTAAATCGTGTTTTTTTGTATGTTTGTTTTTTACTCTTACCCCATTTTTACAATGGTGATGGGCTATGCGCCTTGTTTGCTCATATCCCTGGGTTCAGTGAAGAGCTAAGGACACAATAAATACTATAATACTTTGTTATGAAGAATTATGGTACTATATGCTGGCTAACTGAACATAATAAAAAAGTAAAAGTTTGAAAACAACAAGAAAATAAAAAGAATTATGGTTTCTGTTACAAGGTGGGTATCATAGAATTCTCATACCGGCGGTGAGGAAGAGAGTGTCTATGTGCCATCGTGTAGCGCAGCATGTCTCCAACTTTAACGTACGTATGAATCACTTAGGGATGTTGTTAAAATGAAGTTTCTGATACAGTAGATCTTGTAGAGGATCTGAGACTGTGTTTTCCCAGCAGGCATCCAAGTGATGCCGGCACCCTAAAACTTGGCCCACACTTTAAATATTAAGAGTATGAAGAATGGCTGTCTGGAATCTGTGTGTAAGTTGACCATAAGTCCCAAACGTTGGAATATGCAAGCATTGTATTCTGAGATACTGGTGAAGCTTTTTCTAAAAATTGTTGTCTCTTGGCATGTGGGAAGCACATCCATCCAACCCAAGGTGATACATATTCAACTTTAATAGAAGACGTGAGCACATTCAACTTATTTATATCTTTGAAACATAGGCCATTTGGAGCTTCATAACCCACATAGGCTCTTCTCGTATCCTGTGATCTCAGAGCCATTCCAGTTCCTTCCCTTCCTATGTTGAATACTGCAGGAAGCTGACCTCTGGCCACCTTATTCCCCAGGCTTCCTGGCCACTAGCTTCTAGATAGATTTAGCCATTGGGAGGCATTGGCAGGAGACTAGAGAGGACGGAGAGGGGAGAAGTCAAAGTATTTCTTCCCTTCCTTCACTGCTGTGGGCAATGGCTGATAACAGAGTATATACCCAATAAATACTAGCTGCTATTAAGTCTTCTAGTAAAGATCTAAAATCCCTTCTTCAGTGGTTATCTTCGTTAGTTTACTATGAATTTTTGTACAGGTGCCTTTGCAAAGCATTGAGCCTGCAGTCAGTTACATAATCAAAATCAGCATTTTTTTTTTTTAAGATTTAGGACTCTGGTGTTATTGAAGATTTAGGACTCTCATTTAAGAACACCAAGACTTACTCCCATTTCTGGCCTTCCCCAGAGTGCCATTATTGAGTCCTCAAGTTCACTGACTTAAAATGATAACGTTTATAATTGCACATAGTGTTTGGGTCAGTTGGGTTGTTCCGCTGGTATATCTGAAGCCAAGAAGAGCTTGCTAGTGCCCACTAATGCATTTGCAGTCAGCTGGTGGGTTGGTAGCCACCTAGGTGGCTAGGGGCTGGCTTCTCTAGGATGAGCTCAGCAGGGATGATTCACTTATAGTCCATATGAGCTCTCATCCTCCAGCAAGCCAGCCTGGACTTATTCTCATGCAGAAAATAGGATTCTAATAGAGAAAGCAGACATGAACAGGTCCTCTTAAGGCCGAGGCTCGGAACCGAATCACTGTCATTTCTAACACATTCTGCTGGCCAAGCAAGTCACAAGTCCAGTCCAGATTCAAGGCTTAGGGAAATAGGCTGCACCTCTTAGGGGCAGTAGCTTTTAAAAAAGGTCACATTGCAAAGAGATGTGGATATAGGGAGGTCTGATATCAGTGCAGTCAGTCTACAATAGTCTGAAATCTGTCAGGTTTCTTACTCATCTCAAAAGTAAAATAATCAGGATACATTCCTATGTATTCAGACTTCTTTTTTTAATGTTTCTTTATTATGTTAGTCACCATACAGTACATCCCTGGTTTCTGATGTAAAGTTCGATGATTCATTAGTTGCGTATAACACCCAGTGTACCATGCAATGTGTGCCCTCCTTACTACCCATCACCAGTCTATCCCATTCCCCCACCCCCCTCCCCTCTGAAGCCCTCAGTTTGTTTCTCAGAGTCCATAGTCTCTCATGCTTCATTCCCCCTTCTGATTACCCCCCTTTCTTTATCCCTTTCTTCCCCTACCGATCTTCCTAGTTCTTATGTTCCATAGATGAGAGAAACCATATGATAATTGTCTTTCTCTGCTTGACTTATTTCACTTAGCATTATCTCCTCCAGTGCC
>NC_048238.1:27057652-27169022 GCF_002007445.2 Ailuropoda melanoleuca | reverse complement strand
TTTTATCTTTTGTTTCTCTTGCCTTTGGAGATGTGTCATGAAAAAGGTTGCTGTGGCCGATGTCGTAGAGGTTGTTGCCTATGTTCTCGTCTAGGATTTTGATGGATTCCTGTCTCACCTCGAGGTCTTTTATCCATTTGGAGTTTATTTTTGTGTATGGTGTGAGAGAGTGGTCAAGTTTCATTCTTTTGCATGTAGCTGTCCAATTTTCCCAGCACCATTCATTGAAGAGACTGTCTTTTTTCCACCGGATGTTTTTTCCTGCTTTAGCAAAGATTAGTTGCCCAAAGAGCCGAGGCCATTTCTGGGTTCTCTATTCTGTTCCATTGGTCTATGGGTCTGTTTTTGTGCCAGTCCCATGCTGTCTTTGTGATCACAGCTTTGTATTCAGACTTCTAATCAACTAATCCTAACTCTTCTATAATATTAGCTCATGATCAATATTCTGAGAACCCAATAGTCTGAGAGTCACAAGGATCCTGAAAGATACTTTATGCCAAATCCTAGCAGGGTAGTAACATCCATTTATTAATATATTCAGTATTTATTAAGGGCCTCCAATGTAATAAATAAGTATTGTGCTAGAGAAGAAGAATAGGATAATGAACAAGACAAACACTTATGTTTATATATGTTACATTTGGTGGGAGCAGACAAACATTAAAACTAATTATATAATTATGAATGCAGCTGTTCTCATTTTCTTTTTACGTTTGTTAGGTTATTGGCTGAGTTATGATAGTGAAGAGACCCCATATTTCAATGGCTCAAGCAATGTAGCCATTTGTATCTTTTTCAGATAAAGCCTAGCCTGTGTACATAGTCTCTGCTCCAAAAAGTTATTCCAGGAACCCTGGCTACCAAGATAGCTATGCTATTGTCAATATAGTGCTGCATTTAAAAACTGCTACAATAATCACCCAAATATCTATGTACTCTTTCCCACCAATAGTACACATTCATTGTCTCCCCAGAAGAGGCCACCGAGAGATCATTTCCTGCATCCAGCTCAATGGACCCAAAGGTCCATTGTCTCTGGGTTTTGAACTGTCTTCCTCAGATCCAGATGTGGCTCCTCATGGTGCAGTGACCTATAAAGTGAAAGTCATGCTGTATGCTTCTATCACAACCAAGTCATAATAGTAGAGAAAAAATAGGCCCAAAGACGAGGACAAATACTGGACTACCTGTGTAAGACCCAGGTTGTGACTCCACTGCTTTCTTACCTCCCTCCCCTCACCCCCATTCCAGACTGAGATTTCAAACGGAAGCTAAGAAGAATAATGGAGCTTCTTTGAGAGCAAAGATGAGAAACAATAAGGTTGCTTTCTACATACACCTGCCATCTAAGAAAGAATTGCTTAGTTCTAATTGTGGTGACTCAAAAAGGGACAGTGTGAGAACATATAACAGGGGACCTGACACAGTCCAGAAGAGGAAGGAATTGTTGTTTCAGATAACAGTTGGAGAAACATAATAATATTTGGGTTGGGGGGGGACCTCACTTGAGTTCCCTACTTGTGGATACGCCTACCTAAACTGTTCAGGGTTAAGGGCAGCCTTTTCCTAGATGCATAAGAAAGTTTCTAGATTTTTCTTCTCTTCTTCTACCTCTGACCAGGGTGCTGACCTTATCATTGACTTACTCTTCACCAGGACCCAGGATCATTATATCCATCCTGGGGGAGACAGGCTACTACCTCCTCTAAAAATTTACATCATTATTTTCCTACAATTTGGTGCCGATTAAAACGTGGAAGGAGTGGTGGTGATATCCATAAATGTAATGAGGTCTTTCTTTGTTCCTGAGAAAGGATTTTGTGTATGTTCACCTATGAGTAGGAAAGAGGGAGAGACGTGGGATAAGGTGAGAGAGCCCAAGAGTCATCATATAGGCTGGTATTGGCAACATAGGATATTTATTTTAGTGTAGAATTTTTAAAAATGGAATTCTGCTAGGCTTTGTTTATTATTTCTGCATAGTTTCAAATTTTAGTTTCACTTTGTTCTACTTATATATGCTATATATAACAATTCACCCTAAAAGTTAATGGCTTGAAACAACAAAGTTTTATTATTTCTAATGACTTTGCGAGTTGACAACAGCTTTTTTCTGCTTCACATGTTGTCAGCTAAGGCACTGGGAAAGCTGCAAAGTCCAAAATGGCCCCACTCACAGGATTGGCAGCTGTTGCTGGCTGCCAACTGGGAACTCAGCTGCAGCTATTGGCCAGGATCCTCAGTTTGCTTCAGCTTCGTCTTTTCCATGTGGTTGCTCGGGCTTTCTCAGAGCCTGATGGTTGGGCTCCATGAAGAAGAGCTCCAAAAGAACAAATAGAAGTGTTCGAGTACTTTTCAAGCTTCTGCTTATAGTGCACTCGTTAATATCCCATTGGCCAAAGCTAAGGAATATGGCCAAGCTCAGTCAAAGGGAAAGTGGACTATGCATAAACTTGAATCCTGGAAGGCGTGATTCACTGGGGCTGCCAGATAGCAGCCTACCAGACATTCCTTACTAGCTGTCTGGTCTCTGTGTGTCTCAGTTTCCTCATTTGAACATAGAGGCAAAAATGGACTGAGGTATAGCACTTGTAAGCTTAGAGCCATGCCCATTACATAGTAAAACTCCAACAAATATTAGGTATTGTTAGTTTTTTAGTATTGTTCCTACATCGCTGAAAAAATGAAATAGTTTTTCAGACAGCGGCAAAGCTGTAAACCAGTAACACGCTATAAGCTTCTACCTTAATAAGCCTTCCCTTCAAGCCCTTCAGATGTGCCTTTAGTAAGAATGTTAGCTGTGTTGTGAATCCACCAGCACACTGTTCTGCATTGCCTGGTTGACTCTGACAAGAGCCTCTACTAGTCACACAATCCCAGGCAAACAAGCTTTATACCACTTTGGGGGATGTGGAGGGTTCCTCAGGGGCTAAAGTTCCTTGGTAAATTTGTCTTCTAGTCCAGGCTTTCCAGACCCTACATTATTCAGTTCTAGCATCTTCCAGTATTTCCTCCCACTGGTCATTTTCACTTGGGCTGCCATTCCAGTGAGATTGCCCAGTGTTCCCCCTACTTTTCCTATGTTCTTCATGCTTGTCCTACACTGCCTGGTCCACCCATCTTCTCCGTTTTACCACAGATTGCCAAATCTGACTACTCTTTTATACCTCCTTGAAGCCCAAGACTCATCTTGCCTTCCTGTTACCCTTAAGCCCCCAACAATATTTCTGTTACTACATTCATGACTTTCTACCTCAAGAGTGTCAGGCATTCAGTTCGTAGCATTCCTTTATTTCTGTTTATATCCGTACCAAGTCTGCACCAGACTGTCCAGAGAAAAACTTAATCCTTTTTTGGAGTCTTCCCTACTCCCTAAGAGAATTAAGGAGTTCTGTCTGTGTTGAGTATTGACAAGTACATTTATTGATAGTTTACTATGTGTCAGGTATTATTCTGAGTACTTTGCCTTGTTAGAAGGAAAATAACCTAAGACTACCCAATAGCTGTCTAGAATAAAGCTGTATTTCTTGCTAACCTGGTATGTATTAAGGGATCACTCAGTACGGTTAAATGTATTGATGATTGTTGATGCTGTATCAGTGGTGGTAATTTTTATAGTTTAAGTAGCAAAATAGGTTTTTCCAAAGAATCTTCATCCATATTTTTAAGAAAATAGAAATTCTATCCCATTTCTGTACATTTGCAAGGACACCCCCTGGCACTAAGTCTCAGGCAAATGCCACCATCTGTGTGACTTCTTTCCATTTGCCAATGCAGGCACAGCAGGTACTATCAAGTTAACCTTTTCTTTCATCAGCATCCACTCAAAATAGTAAACACTTGCACTGTTGTAAAGCTCTATTCTAAAACTGCAAATTAAAAATCTCTCTCTTCCAGAACATAACGATTGAACTATTACTGTGTCACATTATTTTGCATAATAGGATTACAAAATATGGATTATAGGTATTAGAAAAATGAAAGATAAGTATTAGTTGTTAATATTAACCAAGAAATTTTCTAAGAGTAAGATGATAAAATTAATTATATTAAAATAGCATGAGTTCTCACCTTCTGTGATAGTTGGTGGAGGATTAGTCCTCACTAATACCATCACAGGTAACTGATTCAATGGATGTATTGTGTAGTACTCTTAATGTGCAAATGACAGAAAAGGCTGTCTCTAACTGGTTTAAATAATACAAGTCATCAGGGTTCCATTTTTTTTTCAAAGTTCTCTGGGGTCTGCCTTTCTCTAATGACCTGTCAGCTTCGTATCGCTCCCCCAATGGTGGCAAAAATTGCCTGCAGAGTTTCAGGGCTCACTTTTGCAAAAGCCTTTCTCTTTGGGGACATTCTTTCCCAGAGCATTCAAGAAAGACCTCCTTGAAACTCATTGGCCCAAATTAGGTCACATGCTCATTGCTAAGCTTAATCGGACCCAATTGCCACAGCCAGAAGTGGTTAAATTTCAAATCCAGACTGTGTGGCTGCAACACAAAGAAGATGGGTAGGTAGGGGCGCCTGGGTGGCACAGCGGTTAAGCGTCTGCCTTCGGCTCAGGGAGTGATCCCAGCGTGATGGGATCGAGCCCCACATCAGGCTCCTCCGCTATGAGCCTGCTTCTTCCTCTCCCACTCCCCCCTGCTTGTGTTCCCTCTCTCACTGGCTGTCTCTATCTCTGTCAAGTAAATAAAATCTTAAAAAAAAAAAGAAGATGGGTAGGTAGAAAGCCCCCCAAAGGAAAAAAGGTTGAGGGGGAGAGGAGGATGGAGGGAAGGAGGGATGAATGGATTGAGAAAGGTAACCAACTAACATTGTTTGGACCTGATTTTTTTTTTTTGCCAATTAATAGAACTGAGTAGTGATCATGGCATTATATCAATGGTTTCCAAATATAGGCGAGTTGTAAAGATCATTTATTTTTTTTTATTATGTTATGTCAGTCACCATAACAGTACTTCATTAGTTTTTGATGTAGTGTTCCATGATTCATTGTTTGTGTATAACACCCAGTGCTCCATGCAATATGTGCCCTCCTTAATACCCATCACCAGGCTAATCCATGCCCCCACCCCCTCCCCTTTGAAACTCTCAGCTTGTTTCCTAGAGTCCATAGTCTCTCATGGCTCATCTCTCCCTCTGATTCCCCCCTCCTTCTTTTTTCCCTTCCTTTTCCCGATGTCCTCCAAGCTATTCCTTATATTTCCCATATGAGTGAAACCATATGATAATTGACTTTCTCCGATTCACTTTTTTCACTTATCATTATCTCCTCCAGTTCCATCCATGTCAATGCAAATGGTGGGTATTCATCCTTTCTGATGGCTGAGTAATATTCCATTGTATATATGAACCACACCTTCTTTATCCATCTCAGCTCCTTCCACAGTTTGGCTATTGTGGACATTGCTGCTATGAACATTGGGGTGCATGTGCCCCTTCTTTTCACTACATCTGTATCTTTGGGGTAGATACCCAGTAGTACAATTGCTGAGTCAGAGGGTGGCTCTATTTTTAACTTTTTGAGGAAGCTCCATACTGTTCTCCAGAGTGGCTGCACCAGCTTGCATTCCCAGCAACAGTGTAAGAGGGATCCCCTTTCTCCACATCCTCTCCAACATTTGTTGTTTCTTGCCTTGTTAATTTTTGCCATTCTAACTGGTGTAAGGTGGTATCTCAATGTGGTTTTGATTTGAATTTCCCCAATGGCTAATGATGTTGAACATTTTTTCATGGTCTGTTAGCCATTCGTATGTCTTCTTTGGAGAAGTGTCTGTTCATGCCTTCTGCCCATTTTTTGACTTATTTGTTTTTTGGGTGTTGAGTTTGAGAAGTTCTTTATAGATCTTGGATACCAGCCCTTTATCAGTAGTGTCATTTGCAAATAGCTTCTCCCATTTAAACGAAAAATACATCTTGCTATGACAGATACTGTTGGTTCCACCACGCATATCCCTCCAGCACTTGGCATTCCTGTACATGCTCTCTGATTTTCAACTACCAGCATTTGGGATTTTTTGCTTAGTGCTGTCTCTGCTTGTTCTTGAGATGGGGCAGAAAAATAGAGGAAGTAAGGCCGCTTTACAGCAGCAGTTAATGGATAACTACTCCACCCTCTTGCCCTTCAGATATGGCAATTCCAAAGTTTGCTTCCTGTATCTGTTCTTGGAGCTCCCAGGCATTATTAAGCTTCTGTTTGCCCACATTGGTGACTTGTTTTATTGGCTGTTTTCTTCATTTTGTTTTTCCACGCCCCATTGATGTGTCCTCAGATCACATCCCAAAATTACTCAAGTTCAAATTCTTGCTACAGTGTTTATTTCTGGGGAGACCCAAATGAAGAAAAGCGCCTTTTTATATGCAAGTCCTTAGGGGGTGACTGTGGATATCAATTGAATCAGAATTCTTTATGACTGCTTTTCAACTTTATGTTTTGTTAGTATAAAAGGATGTTGATTCTCTTTTCTGACATTTTCTGTTTCTATATCTTTTGCATTTTGAGTTCCCCAATAAAATATGACTACAACCAGCAAAGGAAATGGAATTCAGAGTAAATACTCTATTTTTGAGGTTGGAACTTAAGACAGGGGCCTAAAATGGAGTTTATAAACAGAAGTAGTTATGGGTATAAGGTAAAAGGTGAGATTGGGGGTGGGTTGCGTGATGTTACTGCAAACAATGGAGCTGCTTAGTGAAGGAATTACGATTAATTGTGTGTGTGAAGAATAGAAAACACATTACTCAAGACCTCTGGGGGAGTTCGCTGTACTGTTTTACTAAATTTGAATAAGAATGTGTTTATTGAGATGCCAAAAAAATGATAAAATGGATATAGTCTTTAAAGATGATTTGAAAATAAATGCATTACATATTTCTACTCAGTTATCAAGGGCTATATCATTCATTGTAATATAAGAGAATTCTCTTTCACTTTCAAAACCTTCTAGAGAGACGCAATTTCTCTGTATCTGTCTTAGGTGGAAGTGCAGAATTTGATGAAAAAATAAGGGGGAAATCAGAAGAAAATAAATTTCTCAGAAAATTTGTTAAGACTGTAAGATCTGCTGTAAGTCTCCATTGGTGTTTTATAAAATGGAGTTTAGGCTGTGAAAAAAATACTGATTTAGTTTCGGAAAATTACAATCATATGTATCATTTTAAAATTACTTTTATAATTTTTTATGGACATCAAAACCTCAAATTCATCCCCTAAATAGAACGACATAGAACTATTTTTTTTCACTTCTTGTGCATTCCTCAACAGTTTCCAGAAGTGAATTCCAACACGTTTCCATCATCTCCATGTTCTATAACAGGACACACATCTCAATCTCCATATTATAATTTATTCTTTACTTCTTCCCCAGTCTTCCATCTTGTCTTTTCAAAACATTCTATTTTCCATCTCTGCTCTTGATCCCCTCCTCCCTTAGTTCTCCACTTTCTTCCCATTCTCTCACAAGGTTTACCTCTAACATGTGTTTTAATAAACAGTTCAATGCAAGCCACATTTTTAACATGGAAAATAAAGAAAATAAACAAGAATACCCCAAAGAAACATTTAAAACTTCTCTTGATTCTGAGGCATCATTTTACCTAAATGGCTGAACAGGTTTTGGCCTTTGTGCAATCAGTTGTACAAATTTTTTTTTTTTTGAAAGACCAGTTGAAGTAGCAATAACACAGAGACAACTTGTCTTTTTCAAATGGAAAATGGTGGAGTAAAACTGGAAGATTGACAATATTATTTATCTTCATCACTGTTCTGCTTAAAATTTGAGAATGAATGTCAGAAGTGTGAGCATGCACATGAAAACTTAATGGTGTTCCCTTTTTATCCGAATGTATATTTGATCTTTCTGAAATTGAAACTTTGAAACTAGCCACAGTGTCCCAGTAACTCATTGAAATATGGCCTTTTCCTACATTGGCAATATTTCTATACCAAAAACCATACACTATCACCACCATTTTATTTACATATATATTATCTTATTTGCCTCTTCAAAAGTTTATAGGATTATGCATTAGTTACCTATTTCTGCATAACAAGTTAGCAGAAATCTAGTGGCTTAAAATATGGGGTTTTTTTGTTTTTTGTTTTGTTTTGTTTTAGAAATTGAAGCTGTCTGTGGGTCAGGAGTTTGGGCATGGTTCATCTGAATCCTCTGCTGTAGGGCGATCTCTACAAAGCGCCACTCGAGGTGGCAGCCAGGATTGATGTCTCATGTGAAAACTGGACTGGGGTTGGATCTACCTCCACACTCACATGGTTTTTGGCAAGATTCAGGTTCTCCTGGGTTGTTGGAAAGAAGGCTTCAGTTGGTTGACTAACGCTAGCCTCAGTTCCTTGCCATGTGTGACTCTCCGAGATGGCATCTTGTCTTATCAAAGGCAGTAAGAGAGAAAGACTGATAGCAAGACAGAAATCACAATATTATGTAGCCTAAAGTGACACCCCATCGTCTTTGATGTTTTTTATTTGTTAAAATTAAGGCACAGATCTTGCCTACTCTCAAGAGGAGGAAATTCTGCAAGGGCATAGTACTAGGACGTGGGGGTCACTGGGTGCCATTTTAGACTCCGCCACCATATATTCTTTCCCTCTACCTGTTGGCATTTGAAAATACAGTCGAATAATTTAGGATTCTCCCAAAAGATACCTTTTTGTGTTTGTACATGCACCACCCTTAGCATCAGAGAAATGTTTGGCATAAGCCTTTGTGTGCAATAATATTTTAAGAAATTGAAACGGATCCTTCCAGGTTTTGAAAAGTGTATGGGATTAGGGGAAGCTAGGTTGTCATAAGCAAGATTTGCATTGGATTATGACAGATTTTCTCTTTGATACTCTGGGGCAGAAACCACTGAGGCTTCAAAATATAGGTGAGTCAAATTCATCTAGTTTTCATGCAGTTTCTCAAGCTAATTTAAACTCTCCAATTTAGTATATGGTGTTTTCTTTTATAAAATAAATGGCCGTGAAATGCCAGTTACTTTCTTAAGGGTTTTATGACAAGTATGTCCTAGTGAAACTTCAGGATATCCTTGAAATAATTGTTATGCTCTCCTTTGTTTTAAGCACTCCATGTTGAAGTAATTTGTTCTAGTAACTAAAATTCTTACTGTATTCATGAAGATCTCTGCCTCTGTTGATGAAGTTGTATTGCACATAGGAATGTCAAAATATGACAGAAGTGGAGCTATATTTTTTATCTATAATGTAATTTTAAATATACATTTTACTTGTATAAACAGAGATTTATACTCACATTTGCTTTCAATATTCACAGAAGAATTTTCATATGTATTTTTTAAACAACTAGGTTACCACTTTGAAGTGAGGTTGGCACGGGATACTATTTATTGTGACAGTGATTCTCATCTTCCTTGTTTTCAAAAGACAACTTCATTATGTTTAACACAGCTGGTTTTATAACATTTCGAATGTTCTTGAGGAAAAAGTAATCACAATAAGAAACCAAGAAGAATACTTCGTATTTGTTGGAAGTTTAATCAGTTTTTTATTTGAACAAGAACTCAGACAAAGCCTTCAGCTTTTCCTTTTACATCAGTGCTGTCCAATATGATAGCCACTACTGACCACATAAGCACTAGAAATACAGCTAGTCCAATAAAAGAGAATGAAATCTTGCCATTTGCAACAATGTGGATGGAGCTAGAGTGTATTATGCTGAGCAAAATAAGTCGGAGAAAGGAAAATACCATATGATTTCACTCATATGTGGAATTTAAGAAACAAAACAGTTGAACATGGGGGGGGGCAGAGAGAGACAAACCAGGAAACAGACTCTTGACTATAGAGAACAAACAGCTGGTTATGGGAGGGGAGGTGAGTAGGGGGATGGGTTAACTAGATGATGTGGATTAAGGAGGGCACTTGTGATGAGCACTGGGTGTTGTATGGAAGTGTTGAATCACTATATTGTACACCTGAAACTAATATTACACTTTACGTTAACTAAATGAAAATTAAGTAAAAACTTGAAAAAGAAAGAAAAATGCGGCTAGTCCAAATTGAGATGTGCTATGAGTATACAGTACTCACCAGATACCAAAACTGTAGTTTAAAAATAAAATATCCCACTAGTAATTTTTATATTGAATGCAGATTGAAACTATAACAGGCTATATCAAATTTTAAGAGTATATTATTAAAATTAATTTGCCTGCTTTTTAGAAAAAATTTGCCTGTCTAGAAAATTGACAATGATACATGTGGCTTACATTATATTTCTAGTGGACAGCATTGCTGTAGATAAACAATGGCATAAACAGTGTTGAGAGAAGTAATAACCTGGGCATGTCTCTGTGTAGAAGAAATTAGATTAAGCATTATTAGAATGGAGTTATTCTGTTTTGTTGGGAATAGGCTTTGATTCAAAACCTCTGCCCAATGTAAGCAGCCAACTAATGAACAAGCAAACAAAAACCTTGAAGGGGGCAAAATCACTTTTTGAGTATATTTCACATACCTGACATCAAAATGGAAAACAATGTGGGATGCAGAACTGGAAGTATAAGGGACACAATTCTGGAATTTCTTTTGGACTTTTAGTGGAATGCTTGATACCTACAAGATTCTCAACAAATTATTATTGAATAATTGAGGTGTGAAAACCAGTTCTGTTTTCTAGAAGCAAAGTTTCTAATTCCCACCACCTAATCAGCAAATTAATACCGCACTTATATTGCTGTGTCTATCCTCCACACACTGGTTTCATCAGCCCTGGCATTGCCCACAGCATCAGCTCCAGAATTTTTCAGAACTTCACAGTTTATAAGGCAGGATGTATTTCACCATGTTTCCCATGCGTTGGCTCATTGGAGTCTCACAAGAGTTGCGGGAGAAGGATATTGTCTCCCTTGTTCAGAGAAAGAAATCCAGGTTCAGCGAGGTTAACCGACCTTATTTAAGATCAGCATGTTGCTGAGTGCCCACAGTGTTCACTTTCTCACTGAACTTTGCATATCAAAGAGGTTTAAAAAACTAACCTCGGAGGGCAGGAGTTAAGGGGTGAATATTTTATCAGGTTGCCAGTGTTCATAATCACCACTTTGCTACTAAGAATGCCAATCCTCTCTAATGAAGAGGAGTTAGTTGGAAGTTGGTTGATTGATTGGTGATTGACAGAAATACTAGTTTTCAGAATGAATTCATTAGAAAAGTAAAACATCGAGTTTAGCCGTTCAATAAATAATTGGATCTTTATTATGTGCATGATACCAGACGAAATGAATACTTACAAAGAGTACGGATTACAGTGAGGTAGAAGACAGAGTACCCTTCTAGCCCCCCACAAGCTTGCCATGACCTTTTATTCTTGCTGCAAACGTAATCCTGTGGAGACTTGAAATCGTAACAGAGGACAGTAATACAGGAGATGTCCAAAGACAGGCAACTATGTTCTCAAATGTGCTCCAGAAGTAGCAAAGCGGCCTTCGAGCACAGTGTTAAGGGAAGCTTTCATGCAGATGCTGTTCCAGTCTGAGGTAGGTTTTGAAGCACTCAAGGAAAGAAGAAAGATAATTCCAGGTGGGAAAATTATAAACAAAATATTACAGCAGGATTGCACCTGAATACATTCAGGTGATTCTGTTAGAAATTGGAAAGGCATGTTTGGGCCGAAGTTTGGAAATCTTTATCTGCCAAGCTGAGGGACCTTGAATCTTTTATCTTCCAGAGTAAGATCCATGGTGGCCATTAATGACTAGTGAGCACACCTCTGTCCCATTAAGGAGAATAAACCCAACTTCTCCTAACATCAGCCCACCTCAGAGAGCTAAATGAGCTGCTGCATTTTCCCCCCCAATAACCAGGTCATGATGGAAAGCTTTGGCTCTGCTGAATAGGTGGTATGTCTGTCTGGTAGAGCACATCAGAATCTCTGGAGGAGCATGGGTAGTTGGCCCTTTCCCTGTGTGCACATGCAAGAAAGCCTGGTAAATCTGTCTAGAGGGAAGGAACTCCTTGTTAAGAATTAAGTTTTATTTTCAAAAACTCCATATGGTGGCAATGCAGAGGTTGAATTATAGCAGGTAGAGGCTGGAGGTTTACAAACCAATTTGAGATTTTTTCCGACAGCCCGGCCAGTTGGGGCTTGAGCTAGCCTCCAGCTCTGGGGAATGTGAAAGGCAAGACTGGATGTAAGAGACATTATTTATGATGCAAGATAAAGGGGGATTCTGGAATGAATTACGTATCGGAGAACAGGAAGCAGAATGAAAGGGAACTGTGAAGTGCAGGTACTGCAAGAATTATGGGCTCTGTTATACACAAGAGGAAATGGGTTTAAGAGAGGTTACCCAACACAACTGAGAACCCATAGCTTCCAAAGTGGTAAAGTAGATCATTAACCTGAGGCCTCTCACCTCTGAAGTTATTTGTTTTACTACACTGCGCTTGACTCAAGTTTTAAACTTAGTAAACTCGAGGTGAGAGCAGATTGAGACTGGGAACAGAAAGTTAACAGAAATAGTATAATTTACTTACTACTGGCCATTCCAGTTTGTGTGGAGTGTAGCAGGAATGTGTGTATTCCTGGAATCCAGTCATCTATTTACAAATTATAAATATAAAAATTAGATATAGACATCAGGACTCCATTACACATTTGCTGAATTCAGTTCTCTGGTATGGAGCTTAGATATGGATATTAAAACAAAACAAAATAAAAACCCTTACCCAATTGATTCTGCTGTGGGCTCTGGTTAAGAACATTGTGGTTAAGAAGATCATTGCACTATGGAATGTTTATTGACATAATTAAAATTAATTAAAAATGATTTTATAGGCCCTCCCACCTTTTAACTGTTAGGGACACAAAATCCAGATTTGAAAAATATTGTCACATTTCAGAAATACGTTTAGACTTACCCTTTATTTTTATGTTATTACTTTCTTCAGTTTTCATAATGTATTTGTTCATCAATTGGCTTTGATGGACTTCACTTTCTTTCAATCTTACAGATGAGAATTCTCCCTCCAAAAATCAATAGGAGCCTGCTGATTTTATTTATTCTAATATGAAGGCACATAAAATGAATATGGCCAAAAAAGGTTAAAGTATGCCTGTTTTTTCAGAAGACTAGATTGTCAATCGAAGCAGAAAATTATATTCAGTTCATTGGATTTATGCATTGTTTTAGTCTTCTCCAACCAATTTGGAAATACACTTTCTTATAAAATTGAGATTATTACAAATCCTGTACTATGCAGCTGAAATAATATGCCTATGCCAAGGTCATATCTTAAAAGTTTGGAAGGACATACTGCACTTGAATATAAGTTCTGGAATATGCTCCATGTAATTTTCTGACATAATTCAGTAAATTAATTTTTATTTTTTACCTAATATTGTCTTAATTTTTACTTTACCTTTGACAATGTTTCATACATATTCATTGCTTGAAGAAAATTAAGCAGACATTATTCTAAAGTCAATATTGAGCCTGCTAATGAAAATGGCTAAGTTAATTAACTAAATGGCAACCTTCACTGAACTTATTCAAAGCTATTTCCCCTCGTGATGTGTTTTCCTGAAGAAATGATGCATAAAAATTAAACTTTTATTCTCGGCTGTTCTATACCAGCCTCTAAATTGTTACTTTACATGTTACAACCTGTTGCATGATGGCTAATTATGAGATCACCTGAATTTAATGGCGGCAGACCAAATATAAAACCTTCAGGGATTATTTAAACCATCATTCCTTAAGAAAAGATTTTTAAAACGTTCTGAGTCAGTTCATTGTTGATCTGTAGTTGGTAACACTGTATTGCGTAGTTGAAATTTGCTGAGGGTAGAACTCAAGTGTTAGCAGCAGAGGAGAGAAAATGTAAACATTTGAAGTGATGGATGTGTTAATGAACTCAGTGGGGGGAATATTTTCACAGTGTATACATATATCAAATCATCACATTATACGTTTTAAATATCTCGTAAGTTCATCTGCCAATTATATCTCAATAAAGCTGAAAACAAATTAGAGCAAACACAAAACTAAACTAATACTTGTAATGTACAAAAGTAGTTTTAACTCCTAGATAAGCTATATTTGTGTCAGTTTTTGTTTATGCATCCATAAGAAATCAGAGTCTTCAAAATAAAAGAAAAAACCCACCCATTTTAGCAGTGCCTATACCAAATTGATTATTTGGGAATACTGAATAAAATCATTTTCTATCCTAAACAAAGTGTAAGCAAAAGTAGATCCAGGTTATGTGGAGCTTAAAGTATATGACTTTGGCAGTCTTCTTCAAGTCAAAAAACGCAGCAGTACAAATAAAAAATTTAGGGATGAACATGAGTATTTACAAAAAGAAAAGAAATCCTGACAGTTTCTAAAAGAAGCTGACAAATACCATATACACCACAAAGTTGATAAAAATAGCACAATATTTTTTAGTAATTAACCGCTCTGTAGTACTATATATATAATACCATGTCATACTTCTTTCCCTATCTCCCTGGCAGCACCTCTTCATGGGAGAGAAGCAAAAGATAATTTGGTCTTTCCCCTAGCATGGTTAATTACCATTTGTCCTTTACTTTTGAGAGTTTAGAAAGTTTCTTTCACGTACACGATCATTATTGGTGATGCTGTGTAACTCATTAGAATTATCGCCAAATTTTGGGAGACCCTATCATGTTTTCTCCACATATGAACTGTGAAATTTGGGATCATTTCAAGTTATCGTGTACAGTGACTAATGAAGATTTTCAATCTAGCTGTGCCGAGCTCTGCTTCTAGGGAACACTCGAACTTTATCAAAGGAAAACAGATTGCTTGCAAATAAATCAAGGACTATTTATCCTTGCTTTTCGACGGAAGTAGAGAAGGATAATGTCTTACTTTAAGTGAACTCAAGAACAGAACCTAGGAAATTGAAAACAAAAATGTTGATCCTCAGAAGTAGTAGTGAGGGGCACCTGGGAGGCTTGGTCAGTTAAGCGTCAGACTTCACCTTGGCTCAGGTCTTGATCTCAGGGTCGTGAGTTCTACTCCTGCATCAGGCTCCACACTGGGCATGGAGCCTACTTAAAAAAGAAAGAAAGAAAGAAAAAGAAAAGAAAAAGAGAAAAGAAGTAGTAGTGAGAGAATAGGGTTGGTAAAGTTGGTAAAGCAGAAAAGGGGGAAATCCCAGAAAAAGCCCTCCCATCTCTGGAGACTCCTCTGAGGGAGAGTAAGTCGAGAGATGTTGGTGATGTGCACGGGAAATATCCCTCACACTCGAGCCGTATTAGAGGTGATGCCAGTGATTGAGTGTCTGTTCCAGGTGAGATATTTGTAAGGCAGCGTGGGCTCTGTCCATGCTTTCCTGGGGTGTGGCTTCTTAATGGCTTCACGTACCCCTTTCACTCAAAATCCCTCTGAAGTCTGCTTTGTTGGAACTCTATTTAAAAGTATTTACCCCTATAGCATAAACTCAATACTGCACATGATGGTGCACAAAACCCTTCAGACCTGGCCCGTCTGCCACCATTTTATTCTACGTTCCCGTCATTGACTAGGGTTGCAAGAATTAGTGAATCAAAATACAGAAAGTCCAGATTTTTTTAGTACAAGTGTGTCCCAAATCCTGCCCCAAAATAGGACTAAAAATTACTCATTGTTTCTCTAAAATTCACAGCTAAGTGGGCATCCTGTTTTTTATCTGGCAACCCAAGGCATAAGTAACTCTTTGCTATTTCCCATACATTGTGAAGCTAGAGCCAGTATGTCACCTTCCCCCCGGCATCAGCTGCCCAGAATGCCTTTTGCTGGTTAAGCCGTTAACACACAACTCGATTAAGGTCTCAACTCTGCCGCTTGACTCTGGTCTTCCTCCAGGAGACATGGGCCCTCAAGACAACCTGCCTTCAGAGTGCTTTGTGTCGGTCTTCATTAAAGTACTCATCACCTGGTAATTTAATTATGTGGTTAAATGTCTTTCTTTTCTTCCTGAATAAGTGCTCATTGAAGGAACAAAAATTTTACCTAGCACAGTGCCTGGCATATAGAAGGCCCTAACTCATTTTTTATTTTAACCATTAAACAATTCAATGGTGATTTTTAATGATTGAAAACAGTTTCACAACTTTAAAAAATTTTTAATTCATGGTTCACCTGTGACAAATATATTAATTAATACAATCTGGCATCCTGAGTAATTTATATAAAAGTGATGATAAAGAACATGACTTCAACTTTATAGTTCTAATTCTAGCCTCAGTTGGAATGGTCATTAGAAAATGTCATTGTGTCTTTGGTTTTAGGAGTCTTATCACAACAGGAAAATAAAAATGTTTGTCCAGCAGAGTTTCTCTAAGGGGCAGCTGTGTGTGTGTGTGTGTGTGTGTGTGTGTGTGTGTGTGTGTGTGTGTGTGTCTGTGTGTGTGTGTGTGCGTGTCTGTGTGTATCAGAAGGGTTGTCACTTCATCATATAGCCTCTGGGGAATGAATCAGGACTAGAGAAGTTAGGAGCAAGTTTTGTATTTGCCTTTCAAAATAATTTTTTCCCCTTTAAGTTTAACACTGTCCTGATGCCCCCAAACTTCTGTTTTCTTCTTCATCTCAGGATTTGAGATACTCTAGATTTCCCTCACTTGCCCCTGCAAGTTGCAGCTTCCAGGGCCTGAGAACAACAGTGTCTTTCTTGGAAACCAGAGCCTGAAGTGTTGTCATATCATCAGGAATGTAGCTGCCCCCTTGGCTGGAGCCTGGAGATATACCTCCTGCACCAGCAAAGCCCTGGGGCTGGACGGAATCATTAGCCCTTTGGTGCTGCTTGTTGCACTAAAGTCTACGACATGGCTTATCTGGCAGGAATCCTGGCTCTGGAGGAAAGTTGTTTCAATCCTGTAAATAAATGACTGAAACACCATGGTAGTTGATTGTGTTAAGCCTGTATCCAAAATTGCTTTGTTAGGCTCTATTATATTGCTCATTATCTTGCTGTGAGGAAAATGAAGCTTACATCTGCTTAGGGTGACAAGGTATCCCGTTGTCATGGGATTTTCCACAGTTTAGGCCTATGTCAAAGGCTCCTAATAAACTCTCAGAGAACATCTTTTATGTTCCCAGGCAGTCAGGCCAACATGCAGTCTTTGTCTCCTTTAAACTCAGTGACACACTCAGGGCTGTGTACATTGCTCTGTTTTTCTGCCAGAGATGAAATTTATTCATAGAACATTCAAGTTGGAGAAAGCACCTCAGAGCTAGTCTAACCCAGTCTTTGCATTTTTCAGTTGAGTGAATGACATGCCAGAGATACTGACCGAATGGCCCCAGATGATGCAAAGAGAGGCAGACCCCCTGGGTCCCTTGACTTCCAGTCCTCCATTATCTTCCCATACCCCAGTGCTGGATTGATTCACATCCTCCGACTCTGGCTTCCGCTTCCCAGCCACAGGCCTCTCTCTTTCTTCCCCTGGGTTATGCTGCTCAGCCCTCATGCAGAGGAAACCACCACCAGGCTTCCTCACCCGAGACCCAGAAAGACCCCATGTCTATATTTCTCTCATCCCCCTTCTCCTCTTCTCTTATGTGACAGTAACATTTTCTATGTGTAGCTGTGCCTTTGCTCAGTGCCCTCCCTCCAGACAGGAAGTAGGTGAAAAATAGAGTTGTGTGGTGTACAGCCTGGAGACCAAAATAGTCGGACAGTGCAGTGATGTGCAAATGAAGCTACACAGCCCTGGTTTCTAGGCACCATGTGGTTGGAAGATAATCCCCAGGGGCCTTAGCAAGTGCACTCAATGAAACATGGAAGCCGGCAAATAAGGAAATGGAATTAATACACACGAGGTTGCTTCATCCCTGTGAGTGTAGAAAGTGTACTGGGGACAGCTGGACCCATCTGAGACAAGCTCATCATTCATTGTTCCTTCATACAGCTTGCTTAAAATATTTATTCAGCATTTATTTAGTGGAGGCAAAAAGAACTTGGATTTTCTATTCATGAAAAAACTTAACCTCTTACTTTTTCTTAAAATGAGGAACTTACACATATTAAAAGTCATGTGACTTTTTTTTACATACATGGATTATTCTTCATTTAATGGTTTTTTGCCATTTCTAGATGCATAGCACTATTCTATACCAGTGCTGTCAAATGGAAATATAATGCAAGCCATTTATGTAATTTTAAATGTTCTAGTAGCTATGCTAAAATGAAAAACAGCTGAAAGCAATTTTAATAATATATTTTATTTAACTCAATGTATCTAAAATGGTATCATTTTGACATTTTAATCAGTATGAAAGTATTAAAATGTTTTGCATTGTTTTTGTTGTACAAAATCTTTGAAATTCACTTTGTATTTTACACATAATCTCATTCTCTGTTCCCGAAATAGCCACCTTCCAGGGGCTCAGTAGCCCCACGTAGCTAGTGGCAAGCATGTTGACCGGTGTGGTTCAGGGCTCATCAAGGCTAACAGTAACTTACAAGATATAATAACAATATTTTTAAAATTTGTTTTTCTGGCTTTTATGTTGGTTCATCATTTACATTTTTTAAGTTCTTTGTTCCATTTTCTTTTGCTTTTTCTGAATCACATGACTTCTGGGAAAGTAAATGAAAAGATTTTAAAGTTAAATAATAATATAGATAATTCAGTCTTGCTAGACACTTGGCGCATGTGATATTGAGTTTCCAGTTTCAGCTGGCTACCCTTGCAAGCTTGAGGTAGCTGGTCCCAGGTGAATGGCCCTGCCAACTAGCCATAGAAACTTCCTCAACAACAGATCAGGAGGCTGATGAATTTTTTTTTTTTTAATTTCCTATGGAAGTTGCTGTCCTCGTACATTTTCAAAGTTACCGGAGGTGTTTGCCCGGGAGGCAGGAGTTCATGGATGCTCTGTTTAAAAGTTTTTCTCCCGCATTGAACCCTGGGCACCCCCCTCACCCACCTGCCCCTTAAAGCAGCTCTGGGAGACAGACAGGGAAAAGACTTAGAAGGAAAGGAGACTGAGTCAGCAACTCCGTGGTCCTCAGAGCGGGGTCGGCAAACTCTCTGAAGGCACAGATGGTCGTTATGTTAGGCTTTGCAGGCCATAAGGTTTTTCCCGTGACTCCTCCTCTGGGCTGCCTTGCTAGTGCCAACGTGGCCAGAGGCAACATGTAAAGAAAGAGCGCAGAAGGGTTCCAGTGTGACTTTATATGTGGACACAGATTTGAATTTCATATAATTTGCACGTCACGTGTCTTTTAATTTTTTGAACAATTTTTTTTAAATGTAAAAAAAATGTCCTTAGCTCTCAGACTGTATAAAAACAAGTGGCAGCTGGATTTAACTCATGAGCCAGCCTTTGCTGCCCCCTGCCCTAGAGTGTTGTTCAAATGGGCTGATAGCTATAATCCTGGCAGAAAAATCAGTAGTTTGGGTCCTGCCTTCTGCCTAGATTTTGGTTTTTGTTTTTTGTCTTCTCCAAAGAAATCAAATTTGTCTTCTTTTTCAAATTTCTGTCTGTGCTCTTTTTCTCTTCTGGTTAGCAGGAAGAGAGCTACCCACCCGTGGGTTTTATTCCCTTTCTTTATAATATCTGCACAGTTAGTAAATCTTCATCTTAACATACACCAATGACACAGCCTCTCCTTTTTGTATTCAAAACAAACACCCCCCCCAAATCCCTATTTCCAGGGATAACTATTCTGTATCATATTAGTTTCTTATTTATCAGTAAGATTAAAACTCCTGGGGACTTTGATTTTCTTCGTAGGCATATTTCATTTCGTGGGTAATGCAATATGCATATACTTCATGGTATAAATAACAATAATGCATTGATTTACAAATAGAAACTATTGCACAGAGAATATATAGATTTGAGTTATGCAGATTATGCCATTTGTTACAAAAATACTTTTTAATCTTGATATTTTTAAACATAATAAAATGATTCTTTCAAAGGAAGGGAAAGAAATAGAAGTCTTTTTTCAGCGTGGTGATTTTCTTTTAGAGGATGAGTTTTAGAAAACAACAAACTTTCTAGCCAGAAACTGTTGAGATTAAAAGCAGCAATTCATTGTCATGTCCTCAAAACTGTCACATTTGTTTATGTATTTGAACACTCCTGGATTCTTTTCTAAAATATTTTGTTCTACGTGAAAAAGAAATCACAAGGATTGTTAAGGCTTTCAGTATATCAATCCTCAAGCAAGCACTATGGTATGCCTTGTAGCACTGTCCAAGATAACTCTTTGCAGTGATGGATATGTTCTCTGTGCTGTCCAATACATTGTGGCTTTTGAGCATTGCAAAGGTACTGAGGAACTGATTTTTAAATTGTATGTAATTTTGAGCAATTTAAGTTTAAAGTTATGTTTAAATAGTTACATTGTTTCTAGTGGAATTTCCCAAATTGAGGATATGTGATCATGCAGTGTGTTTTTCACCCTTTTTCTCTAGCGATTATATTCTGAAGTATAATGATTTGTATGTTAACAAAGGAGAGGACTCTGGTTTTTAAAAATTCTATTATTAAAATAGCTAATTTGGAGGTGCCCCGTTGGCTCAGTCAGTTAAATGTCCGACTCTTGATTTCATGATCTCAGGGTGGTGAGATTGAGCCCCACATTGGGCTCTGTGCTGCGTGTAGAGCTTGCTTAGGATTCTCTCGCTCCCTCTTCCACTGCCCCTCCCCCCACCTCTCCCTCTCCCTCTTCCTCCCTCCCTCCCTCCCTCCCTCTCTCTCTCTCTTTCTTTCTCTCTGTTTCAATAGAATAAAATAAAATAGCTACTTTTTCCTGGCAGTTCAAGGATGATGTTAATAAATATCAAGCTATTATAATTTGTTATGATTCTTGTTGCTTGGATAGATTTACACAGATCCTGGGTTAGTTTTCCTACGAAACAAACAGAACAGACACACACAAAATAAAAAAAACAGTGTTTCCTAACCATCTAGAGGACTTTTTTGTATATCAGTCAGGCTCCTGCTCTGGTCCCTTCAGCAAATAAGAAAAAAGACTGGTGATAGGAGAGTGTGAGAATAAAGAAGTTCTTTCCTTGTTCTAGAATGAGTAGGAGCTGGGAGAGAAGGAGAGAGAAAAAGATGGGGTTAATTTGTACCAACACATTTTGTGGTATGTGTATGTGTCGTAAAAATTACGTGTTAACTTCTTTGTAAGTTTTACTATCCTCAGGGTTAAACAGTATGTGATCAAAATCACATTATGTAGTAAAGAGTATGTGAGTAGGTGGATAGGTGGGTGTAAATCCCTATCAAATCCATTTTAGAAGATAAATGATAGCTATTGAAGTTTGGACAAATCAATTTCACCAATTCACTTTACTTGTTTAATGCCTCTGGGAGCCATTACAGAGCTGGTTACCTAATGTTAGGGTAGGGTAGTTTTAAATCAAGGTGAACAGTCAAAAACATTTTTTCCGTGAACTATGTGTATTATTAAGGATTATTTTACTATGAAGTTAGTTGCTTATATTGCAAACTAAGAAATTAATGAACGAGAATACTGCTCATGAACACCAAGGTTTATTTAAAAGCCAATATGGGTTTAGTGTGGTAATAAGGGCCCAGTTCTCCGAGGACAGCAAACCTATTTATTGTACATCAAATTTTACTGACTTTGAAATCTCCCTAGGAATGTTCATTTACCTCATTATGTATTATGTGTTTCAGATCTTTAGCAACAATAACAAAATCCAAGAGTGCTAATGAAGTGGTTTTGCAATGAAACTAATATACACTATGGTCTGATACAGGAGACTTCACTCCTACATTCAGGTAGAACTGAAAACAGTATAGAAAATACAGCTCTTGAAACACAGTACTTAATAACCACATGCTTTAAAAGAAAATCCACTTACCTTTAAAGGAAAATCCCAATAGCTATGCAGTTGGAGGGTGACTGTCCCAAAAATAAATTATAATTGGTCAGTTCGAAATTGTATATGGATTTATAATTTTTAAATGTCTGGTGGCATAAAACCATAATGTATTTTTCACTTTTATATTCATTATTCTTTTATTAAATTTCCAGAGGGAGAGAAAATAAATGACCTCCTACTGAGAGATACTTTACCATGAGACCAGTTGTAAAAAATAATTGAGGATTGTGCCTGAAAATATATCATCCCTAAGTTCTGGTTCCCCAGTAGCTTTAATTTATTGAGGTAGAAAAATATGCAAGGTGAAATGAGGTCCCCAAATGTTTCATACTGCATGCATTTTATCCGAAGGACGATAATGGTCTGCTTGAATTATTCAATTGGTATTACTAAATTTTGGAAGGTTTTTAAAAATTGTTTTGGTTGGTGGCAAGGGAGTATTTGTTTAAGTGCATTCAGAATGCAGTGTTATTTAGCTGTCATTCAGTCTGTGGGGGTTGGGTGCTGACAAGGAAGGTTTGTACTTAGCCATACAATGAGCGACTTGAATCAATTTTAAAAAAAAAAAACAGTAGATTTGTGGATAATATATAGGGCGGTGTTTGGAAGAAAAATAGTTGAATTAATTGCACAGGCAATGTTTCTGCCAGTGCTGTAATTAATACATATCTCGTCTCTTCTCTAGCTTCAGAATTCACGACATCAACATAACTGACAACAATAACAAAAGAAAATGTCAAGAATTGATTCTTCTCCTTGGGTTTCTTAGTCTTCTTGACTGACTAGATTCTACCCTTTCATATTCAGGTGTACTCAAATCATATTTCACCAGCCCAGCTGCCAGGCAAGACCTGTTCTCGCTATCCTAGTGAGCTTGTTTATTCACACATAGACTAAAACAAGAAGCAGAGTTAGAAATGCAACAAATGTGAGAATATAAGCACTCTGAAGAGTGCTGCTTTTAATCCTCAGCTTTACCTTCTGTCTTCTCTGTTCTATTAGAAAGCGATTGGTGTGTGTGATTGTTCATTTAACAAGTACTCTACCACGTAAGAGAAAGTGTATACAAAGGTGAAGCATTCAATGGTAGTTACGTGTGTGGTGTGCTGATAGTGGTGGGGTGTGTGTGTGTGTGTGTTTTCAAGCTTTCGGAGAAAGGGAAGGGAAGAAGATACAAGTGGAAAGACACTAGTAAAATAAAGAACAAAGCAGTACCTGACAGGGACTGATGAAGTAGCACAGATAATAAATGCTACAGAGTTTATTAGAAAGAATAATTATTTCTATCCGGAGGGATTAGGCAATCTTCTCTGAGAAGGTGGCACTTTCATTACCCGAAACATGAAGAATGGAAAAGGTTTTATATGTGTCAATTAGGAAAGGAGATATTTTACTGAGGAAAAAGAAGACATTTTAATGGCAATGTAGACGATGACAGAGGAACAGAAGGCAGTCAAGGGGCACACCCAGAACAATGAGATCACCATTTTTTACCAAAAATGGAGTTTTGTTGTTAGAAAGATGTGAATAGTAAGGTCAGATAAGGTCAGATTGTGGAGGGCCATTTTTTTGTTTTCAAAAGGCAGGCTAAAGAATTTGGAGACAATTGGGAATCAGTCATATGATGTAAGCATGAAAATAAAACAAGGGGCAGTTTTGGAAGTTGAATTTAGTAGTTGCAAGAACAATAGGACTTTGTCATCCCACATACTTTCAAAGTTAGGAAGAAATTGTATAAGATCCAATAAGTAACTGAGGGAATTTATTCTGAGAACTGCTGTGAAAGAAAGTAGACTTTCTTTTGTGCTCTTTTCATATGTTTTCTCAAAGTGCTGTAGCTAAACGGACAGGAAGGCAAAGTACTGCAGTGGTAAAGTGCATGCGTTTCTGAGCTTGACTTCTTGGGCTCAAAGTCTAGCTTGGTTATCACTTACTGGCTATGTGAACTTGGGCAAATCACTTAGCCTCTCTTTGTCAATTTTTCACGTATAAAATGTAGATAATAATAGTACCCATGTCATAGTGTTGTTATAACTAAATGTTGATATGCAGAAAAAGGCACTTAGACTAATGCTTGGCGCATTTTAAGGACTACAACAAATCATCGATTTCTACAGGACAAGTATGTATGTATACCTACATTTAAAATAGCCATTTTCTGATTAAAGGTAGATCATGTTCATAGCAGACAAATTAAAAATGCAATGAGAGGGGTGTCTGGGTGGCTCAGTCGGTTAAGTGTTTGCCTTCGGCTTAGGTCATGATCTCAGGGTCTTGGGATCGAGCCCTACATCGCACTCCCTGCTCAGTGGGGAGCCTGCTGCTTCTTCTCCCAGTCCCCCTGCTTGTAGTCTGCGTGTCAAATAAATAGATAAAATCTTAAAAATAAAAAAAACGCAACTGAGAAAAGATGACCTATTACCCAGAAATTAAACCTTTTAAACTTTTGACACACCATGTATGTTTTCCATATTACTAAATATACACGTACGTCACTTAGTATACACGTGTCCACAGGGTATTTAACTGGATGGATGTTCCATAACTTTTAACTCATACCCTATTAGTGAGCATGGAAGCAATTTCAAATGTTTTGCATCTATAAGTGAGGCTGTGGCAAACATTCTTGTGATTTAACATGTGTGCACATCATTGTTGCCTTACAATAAAATATGAGAAGTTGAATTTCTGGTATAGGTGTGAGAATATGTTTATATTTGAATATATATTGCAAAACTCTACCTAATCCCCTCCCAGCCCTAGCCTTCCCAGAAGGGTATTTCAACTTACTTACTAGCACTTTTTGAGAGGGCCTGAATCCTTGCACTATTGCTCTTACATGACACCACCGTATTGTAATACTAGAAGTTTTTTTTTTTTAAAAATCTTTGCGAAATCAATAGATGCAGCCTTACGCCTCACTGTTTGAATTTGATTTCTGTGGTTTCTAGTGAAGTTAAACAGTTTTAATAGACTTATAGGTCAGTTATAGTTGTTCTTTCATAAATTGTCCATTTGAGATCCTTGTTCATTTTTATTTTCTGTTGAGTATTTGTCTTTTTCCTATTGATCTGTGAGAGTGGTTTTATCTTGAGTGTCTGTCAAAGCATTTAAGGCAGATTGCCTTTGGTTTTGATTTTTCTCTTGCTTGTTTGATTTTTTAATGTAAGGAAGTTTTAGATGGTTTTGAATTTAAAGCAGTCACTTTATGGTTTTAATATCAAAATTATAACTTTTACATCAAAATTGTAAGAACATTTACCCATATTTTCGTTATTTGTATGGCTTTTTTTTACACCAAAATTTCATTCACCTGGTATTTAGTTTGGAATTGTATGAGATAGGAATTTTTTTTAATTGAGCTAAAATTCAATCAAGTATCGTCTCTATTTTTAAGTATGAAAGGTTCAGAATTCAGCATTTATCATTAAATTCTTTGGAAATAATGCTTATTTTTCATGAAAATTGTTATTTATTTAAACTTGCATTTTTATCTTACCATTTTTATTATAACATTTGTCTGTCTCTATTTTTTTATTTTTCATTTAAATTCAAGTTCGATAACGTATAATGTAGTCTTTCAGGAGTAGAACTTAGTGATCCATCACTTACATACAAAATCCAGTGTTCATCCCAGCAAGTGCCCTCCTTAATGCCTGTCACCCATTTAGCACATCCCCCCACCCACCTCCCTTCCAGCAACCCTAAGTTTGTTCTCTTTAGTTAAGAGTCTTCTGTGGTTTGCCTTCCTCTCTGTTTTTATCTTATTTTTCCTTCCCTTCCCCTATGTTCATCTGTTTTGTTTCTTAAATTCCACATATGAGTGAAATCATATGATATTTATCTTTTTCTGACTTATTTTACTTAGCATAATACCCTCAACCTCCATCCACATCGTCGCAAGTAGCAAGCATCCATTCATTTTGATGACTGAGTAATATTCCATTGTGTGTGTGTGTGTATGTATGTATATATATATACATATCACCTCTTCTTTATCCATTAATCAGCAGACAGACATTTGGGCTTTTTCCATACTTTGGCTATTATTGATAATGCTGCTTTAAATATTGGGGTCCGTGTGCCCCTTCGAATCAGCATTTTTGTATCCTTTGGATAAATACCTAGTAGTGCAATTGCTGGTTCATAGGACAGTTCTATTTTTCACTTTTTGAGGAACCTCCATACTGTTTTCCAGAGTGGCTGTACCAGTTTGCATTCCCACCAGCAGTGCAAGAGGGTTCCCCTTTCTCCACATTCTCACCAACATCTGTCATTTCCTGAGTTATTAATTTTAGCCATTCTGACAGCTGTGAGGTAGTATCTCTTTGTGGTTTTAATTTGTATTTCCCTGATGATGAGTGATTTTGAGCATCTTTTCACGTGTCAGCCATCTGGATGTCTTCTTTGGAAAAATGTCTATTCATGTCTTCTGCCCATTTCTTAACTGGATTATTTATTTTTGGGGTGTTGAGTTAGTTAAGTTCTTTATAGATTTTGAATACTAACCCTTTTTCCAATATGTCATTTGTAAATATCTTCTCACATCCCATCAGTTGTCTTTTAGTTTTGTTGTTTGTTTCCTTCTCTGTGCAGAAGTTTGTTTTTTTTTTAATCTTGGTGAGGCCCCAGTAGTTCATTTTTGCTTTTGTTTCCCTTGCCCCCAGAAAGTGCCTAGTAAGAAGTTGCTGCAGCCAAGCTCAAAGAGGTTGCTGCCTGTTTTCTCTTCTAGGATTTTGATGGTGTCCTGTCTTACATTTAGGTGTTTCATCCATTTTGAATTTATTTTTGTATATGGTGTAAGAAAGTGGTCCAGTTTCATTCTTCTGCATTTTGCTGTCCAGTTTTCCCAAGGCCATTTGTCAGAATGTCTTTTTTCCATTAGATAGTCTTTCCAACTTTGTCAAAGACTAGCTGACCATAGATTTGTGGGTCCATTTCTAGGTTCCCTATTCTGTTCCATTAATCTGTGTGTCTATTTTTGTACCTGTCTATGTCTCTATTTTAAAATGGATGAGAAATCTACCAAAATGTAGAAGATACTGCAATTGCATAAAGATCATTTAATCATGGTTTTGGATTAATCATCATCCAAAAATTTATTTAATAAGCATCCTTATTTACCTTGCCATCCCTATATGATAGTCTTGAATTAACAAATGTCAAATAGCATTTTTTTTGGTCTTCAGTATGTTTATATACAAGCATTTCATTTGTATTGGTCGTATTAAAGTTGACTTCTAAATGTGTACATCTCATTAATAGTAATGAGCATTAAGGATATACATTGTTCCCATAAATATTAAAAGCTTTTGAAAAGTATGGATTTCAATACTCCACTTATCAAGTAATAAATTAGATTTTGAAAAATCAGAGAAAGAATGTTTTGGCAGGTAAGAGAAAAGGAAAGTTAGAATTTGGAGTCAGGAAAACCCAGATGTTTAATATTACATTTTTTTCCACTTACTAGTAACTTTAGGAATATTATTTAGAGTTGTGAACCTTAATTTTCTCATTTGTCAGTTGTAGCAAAAAATATATATTTCATAGGATTATGAGTGAGATTAGGGGAGCTAATGTAAGTAAAACCTGTCATACTCTAAAGCATGTTGAAAATCTAAGTCAAAATGGTAATTTTATTGTAGCAGATATTTTAGAGGGATAACCAGCCACCTAATCAGTATTATCCATTTATTTATTTTTATTTAACATTTAAAACATACAAAATAATACTCTTTCTGTGTAGTAACTTTAGAAAATGCCAAAATATATGAACAATTACATAAAAATAATCTTTAATTGATAACACACCCCCAAAATCATGGTTAATAATTTCATGTATTTCCGATCATTTAAAAAATAAGGATAGATACTGATATGCCAAATATATGCAGAAAATCAAAGACCTAATTTATGTGTGGCGTATAACTTACCTTTTACCAATTAACATGTCATGAATATTTTCAAAATAGAATGTTTTTCATAGTGTGCACTTTAAAGGGTGCAAAGTATTCCATTATATGGATGTAATTTATTCCATTGGAGGGATTTTGTTTCAGTTTTTCACTAGCATAAATGACAGAATTGGGTATTCTTGTCACATGTCTCTGTGTATATCCCTGATATTCCCCTAGGAAAATTCATGGAAGTAAAATTTTGCAGTTGAATGGAATGAATACTTTTTTTTCTCCTTTCAAGTTTTTATTTAAATTCCAGTTAGCTAACATATAGTGTAATATTAATTTCAGGTGCAGAGTTTCGTGATTCATCACTTATATACCATACCAGTGCTGATCACAAGTGCCCTCCCTTACACCCACCACCCATTTAGCCCATCCCCCCACCCACTTCCCATCCAGTAACCCTCAGTTTGTTCTCTAGAGTTAGATGTCTCTTTTCTCATTTAACCCTCTTCTTTTTTCCCTATGTTCATCTGTTTTGTTTCTTAAATTCTACATATGAGTGAAATCATATTTGTCTTTCTCTGACTTATTTCACTTAGAATAATATAGTCTAGCTTCACCCACGTCATTGCAAATGCAAGAGTTCATTCCTTCTTATGGCTGAGCAACGTTCCGTTGTATGTATATATCACATATTTATCCATCAGTTCATGGACATTTGGGCTCTTTCCGTGATTTGGCTTTTGGTGGTATTGGTGCTATAAACACTGGGGTGCATGTATCCCTTCAAATCAGTATTTTTGTATCCTTTGGGTAAATACCTAGTAGTGTGGAGAAAGCGGAACCCTCTTACACTGTTAGTGGGAATGCAAACTGGTGTATTATGCAAAACGGCATGGAGGTTCCTTAAAAAGTTAAAAATAGAACTACCATATGTTCCAGTAATTGCACTACTAGGTACTTACCCTAAGGCTTTTAAAATATTTTCATATACTCTTTTAAATTGGAGGATAAGAGACACATAGGAAAGTATACAGATCATAAGAATAGAAGTTGATGGATTTTTTAGAAGTTAACATACCATGCTGCTAACACCCAGATCAGGAATTAGAACATTACCCTAGGAGTTTCCTTCATGCTTGTGCCCAGGTATTAACCCTTTCCTAACTACCCCCTCACCAAGGATAAGCTTGCTTCTGACTTCACACACTTATAGAGTATATGTTTTTCTAGATCATCCACTCTCTACTTTAACTAAAGTGGCACTATTGTCATAAATCAAGTATATATGGTCTATTCTCACAGCAATACCACACAGAATTAATTATATTAAATAATGATACCTGGTAGTAAACATTCTTAAACTTGGTTGTTCTTCAACATTGCATTGAATATTCTTGGTCCTTGGTATTTGCATATAAATCTTAGAATTGGTATGTTACTTTCTAGTAAAAACTAGCTGTTGTGATTTTAATAGAACTTGCACTGAATTTACAGATTACTTGAAGAGAGTTGATATCTTTACAATATAGGATCTTCCAGTTGGTTTCTCCCAATAGAGGAATAAGGTATACTCCTTTATTTTTTTAGGCTTTCCTTAATCTCTCAGGCATATTGGTAGTTTTCAGGGTAGAAGTCTTGCTTTTTGGTTTGAATTATCAAATTACTCCCTACAAATGTAAAAATTTATCCTCCAACAACATCATAAGATTGCTTATTTTCTAGAACTTTAATAATTAACTTTGACAAAAGCCAATATAATAGGCTTATGATGGTTTATTATTGCTGTTTTAATTTGCATTTCACTGATTACTTAGTGGTTGGACTTTTGTTTATTAGCTGTTTGCATTTTTTGTCCAATTCCTGTTTATATTCTTTATCGAGTTTTCCAATAGAATCTCCATTTCATTCCATTTACTGAAAGATCTTTTTATATGAAAGATTATAACCCATTGTCTGATAGATGTTGCAAGTAGTTCCAGCTGTCCTTTGTTTGTAATTCTGCTAATTGGCCTTAATTTTGAATGAGCAATACAAATATTATCCTTAAGAGTTAAATCACATTACTTTCTGCTTCTAAGAGGCTTCCTCACACCAATATTTTATTCTAGTTCTGTTAATTTTTTTACACTTAACACTTTAATTTCTCCAGAATGTTTTTGGTGTAAGATATGAAGTTAAGTATTTAATATCTGTTTATTTCTAAAACAGACACCTCTGTTTATCTTATTATTAAATTTTCTGCACATTTGAAATTAAAATTCAGAAGTTGAAAAAAGGGAAGCTAATCTTGTGTGAAATTAGGTCAAGATTTTGTTAGATACTAAATTAACTCATAAGAGAACTGAACTTGTTCAATTTTTTGCTTTCACCACAGGGAACATGTCATATGAAGAGTATGGTTCCATAATACTTAAAAAGATTATTGGGAAAATGATGCATTTTACTATTAAACTGCGTACATATTGTGATAAGAATATGAAGTAGTAAATGTAATAGTAAATAATTTTAAGACACATAAAAACTGACATGAAACCTGTTCATATTCTACATACTTAAATTATTCACGTTATCGTTTTCCATGAACTATGTAGAAGCCATCAATACCTGAAGACTCTTTTGAAGGTGTGGAGAATCACAAAATTATAGGTCAGAAGGTCTCAAATACTACCCTACCCTTAACGAAGTGATATTGTCATAGGGAAATAATCACGATTTTGGACTGGTGGCTTTCAATGTGTTACATCCTATTAATAATGATTTGTTATTAAAATATATATCCTTACCATTATTTTTGGCAGGAAGAAAAGCTGGTAGTTTTACTTTCTAAATTAACTTATTTCTCTGTGAAGGTGATACATTTATATTTTGCAACAATTTGAAACTGTAGTGAAAATCTTCCACCCCATCCACCATCTGCCCTACCATTACCAAGTGTTGATTTTACTTACGTAAATACATCTACAAGATGAATTCCTAGCAGCAAAATTCTGGGTATAAGGTTACATGCATTTTGTAGATATTGCCAAATTGTCTTCCACAAGGGGTACACCAGTTTGTTTATCCCACTGGCGGTATATAATTGTGTATTTTCCACAACCTTGGCAACATAGTCTGTTTCAGACTTGGATTTTTGTCAGTGCAATAGATGAAATTTTTGGATCTCTCATTACAACAAAGTTTAGCTTCTATATGTATGTTTAAAGTCCATTTATGGTTTTTTTGTGCGTGTGGACTGTCCTTAACTTCTGTCCAGTTTTTTCTCTGGCTTGGTGGCCTTTTTAAAATTACTTTACAGAAGCTTTCTTGTGCTTTAGGAAAATTAGTCCTTATCTGAGATGACACAAATATTTTTTTCACTATTTGTCATTTGTCCTATGACTTTGCTTTTAGGTGATTTTTTTTTTTTTTTGCCATTCAAACTTTCTCATTTGTATATGCCATTATAGTCCAATCAACTAATATCTTTGCCTGCTAAGTAAAGCTATTTAACTTGAGGATAAAATTACATTATGTTGACTACTCTGGACACTCTTAAATTGAAAAAAAAAAGAATCTTAAATTTTGAAATTGTTTATCTTTCATTCACCAGATATTTATTGAAAGCCTGTCATGTGTAAGAATCCAGCTTATCCAGAAATCAAAGCTCAGTGAGGGAGGTCAGTGTAAATAGCAGAGTATAAGGCAAGTGGTATGATGGTAGGAAGCACAAGGTCTGTGAGAATATACCCAATGCAGATGTCATAACTAACCTGAAAACTACTCGTGCCCCACAATCTCATTATGAGCTATCATTTAATTTTTTCAAATATTAGTCAAATCTTACCCATTGAACTATTTGCTGTCTGGAATTGTTCTACCTCTAGAACCAGGAAGGCATGGGTTGGGAGTCTGAGAAGGAAACTAACAATCTCAGTTGAAAGTTACCTGGATTTCTGTGTTGATATGTGAACCCTATTTGTGGTCAGGTATAAATGAGTTCATAGCTCAATTTTAGAGATTTTTAAAAAATATGATGGCTGTTATTTCCATTGACTTCAGAATCTAGAGGCTGTTAGTTGCTGCAAGTTGAAGCTGTAAAATATTTTTTACATGTACTTGTGACTAGAAAATAATCCAATAAAAATAAACTGTTTAGTATAAACTTCCTTATAAATGCTAGAAAAGATAAGTTGAAAGCATTATTAGATTATATATTATAGACCTGGAATTACGTTTGTGATATCAGCGCTCTCTCTCTCTCTCTCTCTCTCACACACACACACACACACACTCAAACCAGCACACACAAATACATTATCCGTCACCATAGATGTCATTATGGGTTAGAACTCACGAAACACAAATAGGCCTTTATCTAATACTTTGTTTACCTGACTTTATAGCAGGATACAAGTCAAACAGAGCAGATACAGCATCACGATTCATTATCCATGAACAAGCATTGCATGCTGCCTGCACA
Organism: Ailuropoda melanoleuca; assembly: GCF_002007445.2. Taxonomy (NCBI): domain Eukaryota; kingdom Metazoa; phylum Chordata; class Mammalia; order Carnivora; family Ursidae; genus Ailuropoda; species Ailuropoda melanoleuca. The sequence goes on along the minus strand of NC_048238.1, from coordinate 27,136,794 downwards.
CGTTGCTTCTTTTAACTCTTACCCACACAGGGAAAGGCTGCCAGGGGTGAACACCAAGGTCTGCACAGGTCACTTTAAAGAGAAGTCACAGCCTGTATTTCCTTTCCATCTTTTACACCATTTTTAGTCATCTAGACCATAGGTTATATTCCAATTCACAGCTTCCCCAAAGCAGATACAGTTCTATACAACAAACAATACGGGTCTAATGTTTCCAAATCATCTTAAAGTTAGTGTTTCAAGGAAATATTGTTGTGAGAGCCTAAGGTTAGTGTCAGGCTGGAACATCAGTCCAGGCTGCATGGTAATCCTTGACTCATGCATGCAGATGCATTTTATACAATATATATAAATGCATTATAGATTTCAAAATACATATTGTTTACATACAATCAGAGCTTATATAAAATTCCTTCTCCTGTAAATTAACCGATAAGTTATTTTGTCCATTAATGTATCTCCTTCTCATCTCATACCTCTTGGGTGCAATTAAGAAACATAATGTTCTTCAGTTAGTTCTTTCAGAAGCATCTAAAACAGATGTTCCAAAGTATGAGGCATGACTTAGAGGATGCACTAGTATATTAGTATACTTATCTAGTTTACTTTTTAAATATTCACTGTAATATCGGTGAGGATATGGAGAAAAAAGGAGCCCTCTTGCACAGTCAGTGGGAATGCAAACGGATGCAGCCACTCTGGAAAATAGTATGGAGGTTCCTCAAAAACTTAGAACTAACCTACAATGCAATAATTGTGCTACCAGGTATTTACCCAAAAAATACAAAAGCACTAATTCAAAGGGATGCATGCACCCCTATGTTTATAGCAGCAGTATTTACAATAGCCAAATTATGGAAGAGCCATGGCTGTCCATCAACAGATGAATGGATAAAATAGATGTGTGTATACACACACACACACACACACTACACAATGGAATATTACTCGACCATAAAAAAAGAATTGAATTTTGCCATTTGCAATGATGTGTTTGGAGCTAGAGAGTATAATGCTAAGCAAAATAAGTCCATCAGAGAAAGGCAAATGTGATTTGTATGATTTCACTCATATGTAGAATTTAAGAAACAGAACAAACAAGCAAAAGAAAAAGAGAGGGAAACCAAGAAACAGACTTTTAACTGTAGAGAACAAACTGATGGTTACCAGAAGGGAGGTGAGCAGGAGATGGATGAAACACGTGATGGGCATTAAGGAAGGCATTTGTTGTAATGAGCACTGGGTGTTGTACAGAAGTGTTGAATCGCTGTATTGTACATCTGCAACTAATATAACATGGTGTGTTAACTGCACTGGAATTAAAATTTAAAAATATTATCTCTAATAACATATATTCTATAAATGATGTATGTTGTAGCATGTGTGTTTGTGTTATAATGTAATGTATATTTATATTATTAAAATAGTATTAACCATATCATAAAGAGTTGCCATGGCAGGTTCACATTCTTTACTACTGTGTACCTGTTTTGGCCCTTGACAATAGGAAGATAAAGGCTTCACTCTTGCTTATCCTGGCTCCCTACTTACACTTGAGCTCCAGCAATAATCACTAACAGGTAATGACCTTCACTATCACGCAGGATATTCCTTTCAGCTATTGACATGGATTCCCTTATTCAATCCGTATAGTGACCCTGTGAAGCAGGTACTATCATTGTCTGCATTCTCTACAGAGAAGGCACTGAGAATTAAAGAAAACTTGGCTCAAGTGCTGGGAAAGAACTAAAATTAAGATTTAAATCAAGTAGCCTGACTCTAGACTTCACAACGTTGAACAGAGTATCCTACTCCTTCCCGAGGTATTTCGTGTCTCTCAACCCCAATGTCATCATCCATTTATAAAATGGGGAAAGAATAGTATCTGTATCGTAGGATTGTCGGGTGGATTAAAGGCAGTATGTGAAACTCCCTAACATGGTCTTTGGCACATTGTAAGCCCTTAATAAAAGTAGCCTATAATCATACTGATATATTCTAATCTAATCCAAATGTCTTTCTTCTTTTTATTTCAATCACTTTATTTTGTTTTACTCAGTTATACTTACCCACAAACTATAGCCTACCCCCCCATTTTATTTTGTGCATGAAAGAATTCCCTTGTACAATTTTCCTTACCATAAAAGAAAGAAGGACGTATAAAGGCAGAGTATCTGGCATCTAATATGCAGCACACCAGTATGTTTAGTAAATGAGTGATTCAGTGAGTAATATACTTCTTTACTTTTATTGGTTGCAGTTGGGTATTCATTTGTGTGAGTGAATTTCAAAAAAAAAAAAAAGGCTTATTGTCTTTAAAGCATAGGATTTGGGGGAAGACTATTAATAAGTGATTTGTAATACGTGAATTAAATCCTAACATGTAACCCATGCGAGTAATCCATATCATGCTATAAAATACCAAATTCAGGGGTGCCTGGGTGGCGCAGTCGTTAAGCGTCTGCCTTCAGCTCAGGGCGTGATCCCGGCGTTCTGGGATCGAGCCCCACATCAGGCTCCTTTGCTAGGAGCCTGCTTCTTCCTCTCCCACTTCCCCTGCTTGTGTTCCCTGTCTCACTGGCTGTCTCTCTCTGTCAAATAAATAAATAAAATCTTTAAAAAAATACCAAATTCAGTAAATTTCTATAACATTTTAAAGCAAATAACTTTAGAATATGTTTATTTTTGATTTTTTATTTAAACCATGAGAATCTTTTCCTCTTTTTTCCTTGCAGGTTTCTAGAGATTTGCCTGAGAAACAAGGAGAAATTGAGGCACACATAAAAGACCTTGGGCAGCTGGAAGAGCAGTTAAATCGTCTGCTTCTGTGGCTGTCTCCTATTCGGAATCAGTTGGAAATTTACAATCAGCCGAATCAAACGGGACCATTTGACATTAAGGTAGGGAAGTTTTGCTTTAAATATTGTTTTAAAAAATTGTCAGTATCACTGAACTAAGTTTCTCATCCATTATCATAATCATTTTTGTCGTTATAATGTTAGTAATAATAATAATAAATTGACTAGCATTTTCTGTTTTGTCTTATAGCACTTACTAGCAATAATGTATTCCTTAAACTCTTATCACTAGAATGCTTCATCATCTTTGTTGCTGTGACCCGTTTCCCATCCCTACTTTAATAGCACTCAATGTATGTTTGTAGACCCCTTATCTAAAACTAAAGTTGTTTAGGAGATTAGGTGCCTACCAAATAAACTATGGGCTCTTTAGTAAATATTAGAAAACCCTCTCAGACTAACTCCAGTTTACTTTTCTATCCTTTTATTCTGCCAACAACCTCCGTCTTTATCCTAGCTACAACCAATTATATGTTATGTTTATATGTGTGAGGTTTCATGCCATGTCTGTGTTCTTGATCTCTCTTCCTTAAATGACTTCTTCCTTTGTTGGCATGATGAACTTCTCTATATCCTGCAAGACTGAATTCAGTGTCTTTGCTTCTTCAAAACTTTTTCCATATCCCAGGTAGAATGAAAAACCCTCTTAGGATTTCTTATAAACCTCTGTGTCCATTTCCTGTAACCTTTGTACATTGATTTATACTAAAATTTTACAGACTGAGTACCCGTCACACTTTTTCTCGGATACAGAGGGCATCTTCTTACTTACCTGCCTCATCCCCCCTCCTTTCTGAATACCCCCATCTCAGGGCCTGGTGTCTGGTGCGTACTTATATTTTTGATTCAAAGAATAAAGGTGGTAATGAGACACCCAAAATGGTAATGAGATGCCACAGATATGCCTAGTGCTCTAGACCAACATGCCAGTTGGACGCCACCATCTTCTCCTTTTAGTGTCCCTGTAGACATTGATTATCCCTATCTTTTCTCTCATCCCAGGAGCATATTCCAAAGACTTATCCCAACTTGATGCCCTGCTTTGCATCTCCTATGGGCCAACAACATTAAACAACTAATCAAATAAAACAATTAAATTGAAATCTCAACCTCTCGGTTAATGTAAGGATGGGCACTTTCAGACTAAATAAGTTAAGTAACATCTTTAGTAAAAGTTTTCTTTTAGTTCACTGACCCTGATTTTTCAGTTTCCTTGCTTTCCCGGGTTATCACAACCTCATGTTTGTTTTTTTTTTTTAATCTCCATGTAGGTGCTGTCTTGCTGGGAGATAAGGCAAGGATAAAATAAAGTGTGATGCTATTCTAGAGAAGAGAAAGTCCAAGTTTAGGAAAGATGGACTTGAGTGAGGTTAGGGAGAGAGAGAGAGGTTGGGAAGAACTAAAATGAGTTATATTTGCAAAGCACACTCCACTACTTTCACCTTACCTCTTCCTGACATGTATGTCCACCATTCTGTTAACTACCCCCGAGCATGGATGATACCATGTACATCGCAGGTAGACATCATTTCACCACTGCTCATCCAGTGGCATGGTCTTCCATTCAAGTCAGACGATTAAGGTCAAGTCACAGTAGGCTTTACCCAAAACAAATTTAGTTGGCTTTATGAAAGTATACGGGACAGGGAACAACACAACTGGCACAGTGGTGACACAGTAGAGGTCTTGACTCCCAGCCCTGGCTTCTGATGAACCATTCACCCTGCATTTGGGTTAGGTGTAGTCACGGGGACAAGACTGGGTGAGCGCAAAGTCATATCATCATTCAGGGAAGCCACCAGTCCCAGAACACCTTCAGTGTTTTCACCTTGCTAGCACAGGGTCCTCAATGTTATTTGACTGGGGTGCATTCTCCAGTGCAACTGCATCTCCTCGATGCTTATTTTTCAGTAGTCAGTAATCTCAACAAAGAAGTAGTTACTTAGTCCAACAAGCAATAACCTCAGCCAGATTCTTTGGATCTAGCATAATCTTAAATATTTCTTGATTTAGTATTATAAAAAGGAAGGCTATAAACTCTTTGTTTCCAGTCAGAAGGAGCTTTCTGTAACTCACAGGTAAACGCACATTCCTTTACTTTTAAATATAATCTTTAGTTAAAATGAGCTTCATTCAAGTAATGAAAAAAATATATTCAATATTAGCTATCTCTGTTCATGGAATATACTTAATAGGAAGGATAACAAAATCCTTCAATACAAAGGGATGTTGTTGACTCAACCAAAGGGCCTTTAGTCCCAGTCTCACCCCCCCTCCAACAATGGTTCTCAAATATGGAAAACTGGCGTTAGGCGTTTGTTTGTCCATGGCTCACACATCCATGCCAAATAGGTCCCTGCAGTTTCGAGTGAAAGCTCCTCTCAGCTGTGTTAATCACTTTCCTTTATCAAAGCTACAAGTCCCCACTTTCGCTGCTGTGTGTACTTTCAGAGAGTCATGATATTTGCCTCCTGCAGCTTGGTCTAAATCACTGAGGGGAGAGGCAGCTGCTTTTTCCCTGGCAGTAAAATTTCTTGGCTTCAGTCCTCTGTGCATGTTCTGAGTTTCTCATCTCTGGAGTGCAGATTTCAAAAATATTCCCTTAGCCTTTTTCTTCTTTTCTGTGGCTATATCCAAGGCAAAAAAGATAATAAAATCATATATATTATGACTTGAGACATTCTTCCCATAATTCTCAGACGCCTAGCTTGTAATCAGGAAATAGCGACCTGTGTGAATAATTTACTAACTTAGCTAGTTCTTTATCTCTCTTTGTCTAGCTTCTATCTAAATTCATGGTCTAATAAATGATTTATGAAGATTGCTCAGGGTCCTTCTATAAGATACGTGCTTTTAGTCTGCACAGCCTTCTGTAGCCCTCAACTTAAACAGATTAAAATTCTTCTTTTTTCAGTTAAAGAAAATGGGAAAATGGACTTTACTGAAAACCAAAAATAGTTTTCAAACATTTTTGTGGGCATGCCCATTTTTTAATACAGAGAAAGAAACTCCTTTCTAAAATCTTAGGAATGAATGAATACAAAGAAAGTAGATGCACAAGGAGCCTCCAATTCCTAAATGTAAAGAAATTGTCTTTGTCTGTCCGTGGTGGCCATGGCTACCTCTGAAACAAAGAGCCTAAGGCCTTGACATCCAGGTCACTTGTTTTCTCTAGTCAAACTCTGAGCACTTGTTAGAAAAATATGTAATACCCTCTGTGAGCCTCAGTTTTGCCTGCTTGGCACTTCATGCTTATTGATGAAATGCAGCTAGCTGTGTAATGAAACCCAAATAAAAAAAGCCTTAAGGGCTCTGTTCTAATACATTGTTTATGCTGGAGTGAAAATTGACTGCACATCGCTTGGCTTGTGCAATTTACTCCCGAAATATTCCTATTCAGGAAATCCTGCAAATAGCAATATTCATCTTGAAAATCACCTCACAGAACCCTTAGCAAGCTGAGAAACATAATCAATGAGATCATGATGTAGAGCGTGAAAATTAGGCATAATCACAGACCTTTCCCTTCAGTCAGCCCACTAGAAGGCATGCCTTTGAATTTAGATTTTCAAATGTACTCTCAATTTAGACATAAAATATGTTGATTTCAGATTTTAGAAATGATAATTGAATGCTGAGTACCAGGGACTAGTTAGAATTTCTATAAAAGGTCTTATGTTTTTAATCTTTAATGAATACTGTCAATAATGAGCTGTAGGTATACTATTTTTCTGACCTAAAACTGCCTAACTACTGCTTTCTAAAGTTTGTATTAAAATATGGGGGGGGCACATAATGTTACGTTAAATCTTAATGACTGAAATATCTTCATATTGAAGACAGAGAGGGCTTTTTCTTGCCTTCAAGAATGACTTGGCTTCTGTGATCAATAAATAACATGACATACTCTTCTACTGGCTCTTCTTTCCATGTAACAAACTTAATTGCCCATAATGACAAATCCACACAGAAAACTACTGGAGGACACAATTGGAGTGCTGAATGATAAAGTATGTGAGCATCCAAACCCTTCTGTGTGTGTGTTCATGTTGCTGTGAGTGTTGTCAAAAAAACAAAAAGGCACCGGATAATTTAACAGGCAAAGAAAACTTTATGCGAGACTATTGAAATAGGAGAGAGAGACTGAAGTCAACTCCGCTGAATTGAAAGGCAGCAAAGATTTTAATCACTGGGATGAGCTAAAGTACAGGGGGACACTGGCAGGGACTTTGGTCACTGTGATTTGGCCTCCTGTGTTTGCTAATTGTCCCTTACTGAAGGGAGGTTACTACCCCTCCACCCCCCCCCCACTGAGATGGAGAGCGGGTGCTAGACTTCCTGGTATTTACATTTCAATGCGGTGGCTCCCAGGTATTTGAGAAAGACATTCCTAGGTTGTAGAGGACTTACCTCTCAAAGAGGCCAATAAGGAATTTACAAAGGTTTTCTAAAGTAAATGCACTAAGAAAAGAGAGTTCAGGCCTATAATCAGAAAGAAACCCTTCTAACCCTTCAGTCAATCTTAAGGAGAATGCTTAGGCTGTCTTTGTCATTCCCCTCTTTTTTCAGAGGCAAGCCAGTTTTCCCACGGAACAGCTTGGGAAAGCTACTCCATATCAGTTGTTTGAGAAGCTTTCTGTTGTTCAAGGACTACTTGAACTGAGTCTGAAACTTAATAGTAGAGGATTTTGTTGCACAGTGTGAGTAATTAGGTATTTAATAAGGGGTATTTTCTATGGCAGTAAAAGGAAAAACAAAGATTAATGATTGGAACCAACTATAAACCCAGTTTCCGAGTCCAGGGCAGCCAATGAAGAAGATTCCTAGAGGTTGGGCTGGAAGGGTCTTCAGATGGAGAAGTGACAATGGCAGTGGCCATTTTATGACTATTTGAATACTTGCGGTGACAACACAGACGTCAGAGAGGTTTTATAAGATTGTCCACAGTCATAGCTATATCCTGGAGCAGAGAATAAAAGCCATGGGACTTCCAGTGAACTTCCTGAGTGGCCCTTACAGGCACAGCTCCAGGCCTGCAGGTTGTCCATACCTAATTCACTGTGCTCGTGAGTCCTTTGAAGCCAAGATCTACTTGTCCAGCTGCAGCTCTCAGGATTTCATTATGATGAGGTTGTGGGATATCCGTGAGGTGAGGTGAGATGGGGTGGAGTCCAGAGCCCACGACCATGAAAGAATTCTTGAGACGTCTTTGGTGCAAAATGGTGGTTTATTAAAGCACAGGGACAGGACCCGTGGGCAGAAAGAGCTGCTCTGGGGTCATGAGGAGTGGCCCATTATATACCCTCAGGTTGGGAGGGGGTTAGGGATAGCGTAAGTCTCTAAGGAATTTTGGAAGCAAGGTTTCCAGGACCTTGAGGGGGCTAGCTATTGTTGGGAAAAGGTCATTTATTACTGTCTAATAAAACCTTAGTCGTGAGACCCTTCAGATGTATATCGGTGGGCCATATGCTTGAGGGATGATTCCCAACGTGTATCTTGGTGGGGGAGGGTTAGAGATAAAGGAAGTTTCCAAAGGAATTTTTATATGTTAAAGTAGACTTACAAGATACCAGTTGGGGGTGGGTGTCAGGCTAGGATTGCCTTTTGCCCTTAGCAACGTATTAACATCGAGGCAGCTGAGTCCCTAAAGGAATGTCACTGTGCCTGTTTCAAGGACTCATCAATGGGCTGTGTAGGTAGTAAGGAAATTTAATTGTGTCTACATACATTCCCTTCTGGAAGCTAGGTTCCTGATAGCTTTGTTCTTATAAACTGCTAAGACATATGTAAACTGAGGGAGACTCAAGTCTTGCGGGATTGTGGTCTCTATAGGTTAACTATTTCTTTGTCCTTTAGGGCAGCCAGGAGTGCCTGAGGAATGTCACAGACATCCCATGGGTTGGGGGGGTGGTCAGTTTCTGCTTTGTCCTCAGCTTGCCTTGTGTTCCCTCATCAATTAGACCCTGAGAGGAAAGTTCAACTGCAGGACAATCTAGAATCTTGATAAGGATCTGGGTAGTTAGCTTTTAGTTCTCAGTGATGCCAAGTCAGGAGAAGAGGAGAAAAAAAGTGGAAACAAGAGTTTGGAGTGTTGTAGTCAGATATTGAAAGAAACTAAAAGAATTGAAAATTTGGTAAGGATGAACAAAATGTGTGAGACAGTCCAATTTGTAGGTCGGTAACAATATCACATAGTTTACAGGGAAATAGGGAAGAGCTCAAAGGCAAAGAACAGGACTAGAATCTGGTAACCCATCAGGGTGGGCTCCAGTTTTCTATTGAAACATAATTTGGGTCTCTCTACAGTCACCTCCCATGTGATCAAAGGGGTAATCTTACTCCCAGTAAGATTATTCTTGTTTACAAAATAAAGCTGGGCTGTATTTATGTAAGTGCAGCAAGGGTAGTAGCTAACTACACAGGCCTTTCAAAGTTTGTGTTGCTGTAGTTTTTATAAAGAATCTCAGATTTGCCTTTTAGAAGCTTTGTGAGATTAGGAAGTCACACCAAGAACTTGCCATCAGATGTTACCTGCAGGACCTATAGATTGGGGTGAAGTTTTCTATTCTCAAAGTCCTCAAAACAGCCTCAGACTTCCTGGGCCTGCCAGGAAGTGACCTTCCTTATTTACCTGTAAGACTGGACATCCCATAAGCCAGGCTAGTTTTCTCAAGAGGGCTTTGTAAACATTGTCTCCAGAAAGTGTACCGTGGTTCTTTAAAACTATCTGGTCATATCCGATTTTATGTATATCATTCTCAAATATGACATTCCAGTCAAGCCCTGGTTATAGAATCAATTTTCTCAATTATGTCCTGTTACAAGAAAGACAGATTCTTATTGAATCTGTGCAAATAATCATATTGCCAGGAAAATAAAATTAATAGGAGTTTGTGAATTCTGGAGGCAGGGAGAAAAAGATAAATGTTTCATTTCTGTTTATAAAAATATAATCTAAATTGCTCTGAGATAGAGATGGCTTAAAAAGAAAGAAAAAGGAGTTCCTTGTATCAAGAAAATAGAACATTAAAGTATCGGCAGCATTCCAAACAGAAGCCTTAATCAAATGATTCTTCGTCAGTTCAATCAGTTCTCTGTAATTGATTGTCATTTTGCTTGATCTCGGGTTAGCAGTTTCATAAAGCCACCAGCTAGCTTCTCCACTGGAGTTGTGGAAATTCTGATTCAGTCCAAGTTATTTAAACAAAGCTGCAGAAGCTTGTGCCCTAGAGTACCTGAAATAGTCCTTTCTATGGGTCTCTGAGACAGTCCCCTGTCCTTGGAGACAAGCATTCTGGCCCTGTAGCTGATTCCAAGCACTTTCAGGGGAGCCTCAGAGTAAAACGACTCTCTCTAAATGGTAAAAGGCTTCAAACAGCCCTAGTTAAAGATCTGATGAGAGTTCACTTGAAGGAATTCAATCATTTCTGTGGCATGCAACATTTTTAACTAATAACTGGAATTATCACTGACATTATACTGTGGTCTGTTAGGCAAAGCAGAACCAAGTCAAATCATGGACAGCAAGGGCATTGACTAATTTCTAGTAACTTGATATAATTACTGATTTATGTTAATAACATGTGACCTATACAAATATAACTTCTGGAAGGTTAACCATCTCTTGTTTGATGATGCTTTTTATTCTGACTCAACATATCAAATAAGCCTAACTATTCTTCACATATATTTTTAGATATTAAGAGAGAACAAATGTGAGAGAACAAATCTAGAGATTTTTCACATCAGTTTGAGACCAAGATTTCATTTTGGGTTTGATTTGTGGAAGGCAAAATATCAAAGGTTGTCAAAAATGTGAAAAGGTTTGAACCCTTGGATAAATAGGATCATGGGTCACTGAAACAGTCCCTGACTACCTATTTAACCGAAGTAACAGTGAAAGATTTCAAAAATAAACATAGGAGGTAACACGATTATAAAAGATTGGCTCTCCCGAAAGTGAGATGATTCTTAAATAATCAAGGACATGATAAGATCAACATAAAACACAGGAAATTATTCTGATAAGACACAATCGCTGTTGCTTACCTGAATTATTCAGAAGGTAAAGAAAAAGCTTTTACGATCTCTTATTAAGAACAAATCAATAATCCGAGAAAATTTTGTCATTTTAATGAAAAAAATGAATTCTAGTTTTGCATTAATACACTGTTGATACTAATGCTCGTTTGTAAAAAGCTTATAAACCCATTCAATCATAGTCAGCTCTGATCACATGAGACAAAATTTCTTTTCCACAAACTTTCTACAGCTTTCAATATCCACTCAGATTTTGTCCTATACTTTTCCTCATCTTCCTTCTGGAATAATCAGTCATTTCACTTAACGACAACATTATTCTCTTCATACTTAACAAAACCAATGCTATTACACACTTTGCATATGTTGCATACAAAGTTGTTTCTCCTTGACCTTTATGTTTCTAGAAGTTCCATTTATGCATATTGATTATACCTTTTAACCATTAGTAACTTTTGTTTTATGGAAAAAACCAGGAAGCAGATAAATGTGAACTGTCATATACTACCATTTTGTAGCCGACTAGCAATGATTATGAAAACAAGTTGAGGTTACCTGTTCAATATAAAGGCTAAACATTTTCATCAGTATTTGTGTAGGAGACTTTTAAGCTATTTTGGACTTAATAGGTAATCTTATGAAGGCTATGGACTAAAATTTGGATGAGTGACTAAAACTGTAGCAAAGGGAGATCTGGGTGTTTCCAAAGCCCATCTGAGTATATAAAATATCCAGTTTGTTTCCAGGTAGTCTTTTCAGCTTCAAGAGACTACTTTTGGGGTTCCTAAGTCTCTTGAAAGCCCCTTATGGGGGCAGGGAGCGTAAAGCTTATAGTTCAGTTGAGGGACAGGTGGGCAGGGAATGGTCTGGCAGAGGTGAGCAGAGGGAAGGAAGATAAAAAGGTTTTGAAAGGCAATGTATCAAAGAATTCAAGGGAGCTGAGAGAGAGATCAAAGGTGACAAAAGGAAAGAATAGCAGCGGTGACCAGAAGGGAGAGGTCCTAGATGAGCCAGTGGAGGGAGATCATAAGTTTCCCCAAAAGGCCATTGAAATTCCAAATTATCTTTAGTAAAACCATGCCAACAAGGAGGGAAGCGGAGAGTTCCGTACCTGTTCTCTTCAGAGAATAAGAAGAGTGAGAACTTCCCATGGGGAAGGGAGGAACCAAAGTAACAACAACAAAGTAAGAATGCCAGAGAAAGAGTGCTTTAAATGCCAAAGAACTGAAGTACAAGCAAATGAGATCTCAATGAGAATGTAATATGTTCTACACCTTTGATATCTTTCAAACAAAAAATCTTGGACTCTAACCCAGCATCATGAGTCAATTCAGACTCCTAAGAAAACAATCTGTCTTTACCATGCTTCCAGAGACAGTCATCAGGGGCACTGGATTTTTAATTGGATTCCTCAATGGATCCTCAATCAGTCAAGGGTGTGTCCTTGTTCACGTAATTAGCTTTTAGGAGGTTAATGTCATCTAGGTCACTGTTAGGGAGATAATTCACATACAGTGAGATTATTCACATTCAGATAGTTAACTCTCTTAAAAAGAAGTGTACTAGCTCAGAATTAGAATAAGAAATCTAATTTAGTTTTTTTTTTTTAATTTTTAAGAGGTGGTGTTAGGAAGGTAAAGAACAGAGAAGAGGACACTGACCTTTTATGTCTAATCTTCATTCCTAGAAAAATAGTTTAGTGTTTTCTATTAAGTACATCAATATTTCCATGGAAAGTGTCCTGAAAAGTAGTGGGTTAAATTCATTAGACAAAAAGGTGCAATATTCTCATTCAGCATGCAACTGAACAGAGGTTTATTGGAAATTAACGCTCCTCCCCGGAATTTAGGCTGGTTCTAGGCAATAGTATATATAATTCCAGCTCCAATAAGATCTTGAAGATTACTGGTTTGTGGATAAGTCCATATTTTAATGCAATTAGGCATCAACCTTTCTCTTGGAACACTGGAGATCATAATTTTATCTTTTACTTTTCACCCCTTCTCTCAACTCCAAAAACCATTCCCTAGTTGAAGCAGCATGATAATGGGGAGAAAAACAAAAGACCGAAGTTTAGATCCCAGCTCTGACACTTAATGGGTTTATGACACTGTTTAACTCACCTTTCTTATCCTGACTTGCCTCTTGATTAATAATGAAAAATTGGGACAATTTCTCTGGGACTTGTTCAATTAAGGTACAACTATGGTGAGAGCACATTTTCCTAAAATAATAGAAAAAGATGGTGAATGGGACCTTTCCTAGTGTAGCTGGAATTTTGACAAGAGCCTCTAAGAAGAAAAATTAGGCTTGCAAAATAGACCACCCTTTCAAAAGAAAGGGGTAAGTTGCTACCAGAAAACCGCTCCAAAAAAGACGGCGGATAGTCATGAGATTTTCATTGTCATGCAACCAAATTGCCCATATAAGGAGAAGATTATAAACTTGAGAACTTTCTTGAATTGGGAATTCCTGGAACAGAGAATTCAAGTCGGACTAAGATTTTGTTGGCTAAGAGGAAACTGGTATTTTTTTTTCCTATTTACTTCATTAGGGAGGGGAGAAGAGTGCTTTTCTTTCTCTCCTGTGGAGCCAAGGAGGAAGTCTCCCCAAAATCATCTATTACAGTGGTATGCAGACCCTTCTGCTTAGAAAACTCTCCAAATAGCTTAGAAAACTGAGTATCCTCTTGAACTTTCTAAACTTGAAGTCTATTTTCTCCCCTGGCATATTGTAAATATTGACATTTAAAAAGTGTAACATTACTCTTTTGAATATATCCAGTAGACTCCAAATACCATAGCAATATGATATCTACCATCATCCACTTGAAAAAATACACAAAACAAGCTCATCTTTAAGTTCTGTATCATTTTTCTTTCTTCTTTATATTTCCATTCTACTTCCCCAAAGAATTGTATTCTAATATAATATATATTTATGCTATAAAGCCTTTTATTAACCACTTTATCATACTTCTGTATAACAAATATATCTATGTGGATTTAAATTCAGTTTTTACAAACAATTTTCCATAACTGTAAGTCTCTAAGTATTTTTAAAAATCCATCAGATTGAATTGTATCTACAATTATTAATAATAAATATACCTAGTAATAATCAAATTACTTAAGTATATGTAACTTCTGATGAGTAATTGTTAAACATAATCAATAGATTTTTTTGGAAATTAATCTATTAGTGAAATGGATGGGTAGGTGCTTGATGGTACCTTGATTAAAAGAGAATTTCAGTCATCAATATTTTGATTGTATTTTGATTTTTCATAAATGTGTCTTGGGCACAGTGTACCATTGGGATACATCAGAAGAGGCATGCTTTTATTTTGTAAAGCTGGAGGACTATCATTAACCAAAAGGTGGGAATGATAATTGGTATGATGTTTGTGTACCACAGGAATAAAACCAGGCAAATCCCTTGTTGAAACTTAGAATTTGAAAACTGATTTCATGAACACCATCTATGCCTACATATCCCTAAGAAAGCTTTTGTGTACCACCAGGGGCATATCCCAGTCTGAAGATTGCCACTCTAAGAAAGATGGATATGCTATGAGAAGGCGAGAGGGGAAATTTAGTCCCTGGCTGGACACTTGTTAAGTTACCAAAATACCACCGAGGTCATCCAGCATAGTCCATGCCTTTAACCATTGCATAGTTCCTTACTCCAGCAGTATTTGTGTCACAGTGTTGACTCACACTAAACTTAGTGGTGTTAAAAGTAACCAGTTCTTTTTCACATGTGCTGCTTTTAGTTGACCTTTTCTCCAGCCTGCTCTTGTGTCATCTACTTTTTTTTTGGAATTAGATGCCAGACCATCAGCCCCTTCCCTGGCCCTGCTTATCTTACTTACCACTAAGGTGCCTGGAGCTTAGGTCCAGTGCCTCCCATTTCCTGATCAAGTTTTGACCAGTGCAGTGAATACACAAGAAACAGACTACCACTGGAGGCAGCATCTGTAACTAGCGGTAATGTTCCGTGTCTAGTTTCTGTTTCCTCTCTGGTGATTTGAGCTTCTTCATTTTCGTTGACACTGTTACCTTCTGTTCACAGCCTCCCCTGCCTTGGTTGTGATTGCTCTGCCCTCCTAGTTTTCTCCCCTCTCACTCTGCCCCCCACCCAGAAAGGAAACCTGTTTTTAACCCCAGATTATTTGAGGCCTTAATAAATTGGTTAACCCATCAATCCAGTTGATAGCAGAGATGGAGAGGAGGTGATCTTCAGATCCTGATTCTATAATAGAGTGTATGAATATCTTAGTTTCTTTTCAACTTCAGATTTTGTGTGTGCCTTCCATAACTTCATCTGGGTTATTAAAAAAATTTTTTTCTCAAATAGCCTGAATCCTAAGAGAGAGCCCTGCAGCACATCACTAAAACCTTACCTCTATTTTGACACCAATTCAAGCTTCAGTTTCCTTTGGCAATTGTTCAATTAGTTACCAAACTCTAATTGCTTTATTTCCTGCCCAGCTCATATTGTTCCATTTTGTCCACAAGCGTTAATTTGCAGACTTTATCAAATGTATCAGTGATATGCACATCAACTTTATTTGCATATATCCCTGATCAACCCCTCTAGCCAGAGAAAGACATGAGACAGCTGATGAAATTTCTATTCAACCAACAAACCATTTATTAACTACAATGCCCTACTATGTTAAGGTGACTCTCATTCTTAATTTGCTTAGAGGCAAGCTGATGTATGAATATACTGTTGGAGAGGAAACATTTTTATCCACACTTCAAGTTTCTTCTGGCTGGTCTAAGAATTAAATTGACACGAGACACATTAACAGGAGAAAATCACATTTGATTACATACATACAGAGAATCCACATAAACATAAGAGATTCCAAAGAGATTCAGTCAAAACAAAATATATATGTCATTCTAAACTAAGGAAAAGGGGTGAGGGCCTGGGACTTCAAAGGGAAGGAAAGGAGTTCGCAGGAAGAATGGACAGAGTAAATGTTTGGTAAAGAGATGTTTGCTGGGCCATCCAGAAACAACGGCACTTAGAGAGGACTTCAATCAAACAAGACTTGCTAGGTTCCTCCCGATCTACCATACCTAATTATTGATGTTGGAAGTTTCTTTCCTGGAATAGGTTCTCCACCTAAATCCTTTTAGGCATTTGGGGAGAGGTCAAAGGTTCTGCCTGAGGCTTTTTGGCCTTGATTGTTTTCAACACAAAATGATCTGCATGCCAAAGTGTCACATCTTGGGGTGGCAAGGAGTGCTCCCCTACAATACCTCAGTTTACTAAACACAGTCAGTGCAGAAACATTTACAATGCAGTGTGGCAAGTATACTTACAGAATGGTGTGATAGCCCAAAAGAGTGATACCCAACCCAGCCAAAGTATTGTTTACAGCACAGCTACTAAAGTGTGGTCCCGAGACCAGCAGCATCACCTAGAAGCTTGTTAGAAATGCAGATCCTTGGGCTTGTCCTTAAACCTCCTGAATCAGAATAGATGGGAGTGAAGCTCAAGGACCTGTGTTATAACAAGCTCTCCAGAAGATACTTTGACTTTGTATAGTTCGGGAGCTCTGATCTCAAGACAGCTTCCTGGAGGATACGGCGCCTGATCTGTATCTTTAAGAGATGAGTAGGAATTGATAAAGTGAGATGTGTGTGAGGGAAAGGAAAAGGATTCTACAGAGAAGAGGCAACAAGAACAAAGATAGGGAAGTGATTAATGACATGAAGTGTGGGAAGAAAAACAAATTTAGTGTTGTTGAAGTGTAGCCCAGTTTTGGTGAGGCTTCTGTGCTGCTTCAAGGAGCTTAGTCATTATCTTTGAGAGATGTGGGAATCCTTAAAGAGAAGTAACTTGCAAACTCTCCAATTTGAGGCATATAGTACCCAAAAAGGGAGTCTGGTCAGGAGGTTATTGAGGCAGTTGAGAAGCAACACGGTCCTGGATGAGGTCTTTGGTCATAGGGATAAAGAAGAAGAGATCATTTAGAGAACTGTTTTTCAAGTTGTTGCTGGTGACCTATTGATGAGTTATGAAATCAGTTTAATGAGTGACATGAAATAGAATAAGGTAGCATAGGCTACAGTAGAATATAATACAAATTATTGCATTGTATTTCCTGTGGTATGGTTAAGTAGTGTTTTGGGAAACATGCTTTCATTTAGATATCACTTTATTTTTATTTCTTATTTTAAGAGAATCTGCACATTATTTTTATACACAATAAATTAGTAGTCTGTTAATAAGGTCATACTGGGTTAATTACTATAAAGGAGAATAAATTCATCCTCCCATGACAAACTTGGAAAGTATAAATCATTTTATTTATTCATTGAAAAGATAGTAGCTTTCTGCGGTAAAAAATGCAAAGCATAAAAAGGCATAAATACTCCCTTGCTTCTCCATCTTTCGGTGACCTCTTTTCTCTCCCCACAGGCTGGCCAGGGTATCGGTTTCTTTGATGGCACTCTGAGGATAGGATGTGATGTGTGTGTTTCCATATTTATGTTTTTCCTTTTCTTGTATTCTTAAAAAAAATCTTGTAGAATGCTTATAAATCCTGTTTCTGCATCATGTTTTTTCCACTTAATGATACATACTGACAATTATTTTCTATATGAGCACCTTAAGGGTGTTCTCATTTTTTTTATTTGCTTACTCTTGTATCCTAAGGATATACCATAAGTTATTTAACCAACATTCCAATTAAGGACCATTTCATTTGTTTTCAAGCTTTGTTCCTGCTGTAAGATGACAATGTAGAACGTTATGCCCATGTGCTCTCACACATTGCAAGAATATCCATAGGATAAGTTCCTAGAAATAAGATGGCTGGGTTAAGATGGCACTTGTTATTTTAGTAAATACGGCCAAATTGCACGTCATAGAGTATGCCAGTTGGTAATATGAAGGAGTTTCTTCCACACACCTTTGTCAACTCAGTGTGTCATCAACCATTTTGATCTTTGCTAAGGTAGAAAAAGATGTCATTTCATTATAAATTTATTTCAGGATCAAAAAATGTTATAGAATGATTTATATTTCCTTTTTTGTACACTGTTTGTTTTATTCATTGCCAATTTTTTTATATTAGGTTGTTTGTTTTTTTTCTTATAGAGATAAATACAGTTTACAACCTGAAGTGAAAACATGTTCTTTTTACAACAAGGGTTCTAATGAATGTTTCTTATGACAAATAGGTTCTAGTCTTAAGGTTATAACCTGAAAATATTAAAACAAACCTTTCAACTTTATGGGAATGGTCTTTGTCCTTTTTAGCAAACAGTCCTGTACAGAGACTCAACATGATGACAAATTATAGGATAAATACAGATTTAATTTTGTTAAAAAATTGGAAACAGGTATGTAAATATTTGCTTGCTTTTTCTATCAATCTAACAATAGGTAATGGCTGTGACATGGTTTGCCTTTCCAAAGTCCCTATGTCAACTGACTCTTATTCTTTGAAAATACTTCATTAGCTGAAGAAGACCTGTAGTTTCTCCCTGCATTGCATTTTTTAAGCCAAGTTTTAAATAACTATTTGGAAGATTAAAATTTCATTCCCACACCTTATTTTTCCTTGTGAAA
This sequence comes from Ailuropoda melanoleuca, assembly GCF_002007445.2. NCBI lineage: Eukaryota > Metazoa > Chordata > Mammalia > Carnivora > Ursidae > Ailuropoda > Ailuropoda melanoleuca. The sequence goes on along the minus strand of NC_048238.1, from coordinate 27,118,300 downwards.
ATCAAAACTGCACTTTTCCAATCTTCCAGACCACCCAGAGAGGTTTGTGATTTGACTTGCCAGTTTTATTAGTGTCCTAAGATGTAATTTATCTAGATCAAGAGAGTTCATTCTGAGCAGCTGAGGACTTTGTAATCTCTTCACCCATCTTGGGCACCAGTTCCCTCTCATTTCTATTTGTTTTATTCTTTGTGGTTGGAATATCATTCCTCTTGACCTACAAGAAATCCAATAGGAATTAGAGCATTCCCACTTTTATCTACCATTAACCGGTATTAGACCATCTTCTCCAAAAGCAGACCTCTTTTTTCCTTGATCATTCTCTTGCTCTAAATATACTTTTAAAAGCCATTTTGTCATCCTACTTTCTTGAAATCATGTTTTTACTCTACTACAATTTTATTTTTTTTACTTACCAGTCTTCCATTCTGTTAAAAGCAAGTCTTTGTTCTCTTAATAGCAAATTTATATAATGATACTTTGGAATAGGTTGCGTGAGAACTTCAGAAGCAGTGTTATCATTATTTCTTTTTTTTTAAAAGATTTTATTTATTTATTCGACAGAGATAGAGACAGCCAGCGAGAGATGGAACACAAGCAGGGGGAGTGGGAGAGGAAGCAGGCTCATAGCGGAGGAGCCTGATGTGGGGCTCGATCCCATAACGCCGGGATCACGCCCTGAGCCAAAGGCAGATGCTTAACCACTGTGCCACCCAGGCGCCCCTATCATTATTTCTTAATTTCCCTCAAAAGAATGCTCTGCTCTGCATATGGATGCCATCCCTTTCTGAGTATGTGTGGAGGAGAAACATAGGAACACTTTCAATAGTTTTCAAACAACTTCTGTTTAAGTGAATGAATAGACCACCTGGTTTACTGACTATATTGCCCAAGGGATGACTTTGATTGACAGAATACCGGGTAGAATCAATGGAAGTTAAATGAGAAAGACTTTGAACTTGAAAGTTGCCACCCTTGGTGACAGTGGGTGTTGGTAGAAAATAGCAGGCTGAGATTTCAGATATATTCAGAAATGCTGTGCACCTGCAATTTGGAATTCTCAAAACAGTACCATTTTTTCTACTAACTTGTATAAAAACGTACAGCCACCTTTCTTACCTGATTCCAAAAGCTATATCCATGAAGCTGTTTACTCATAAAATTGTATCATTGGATGGTAAATGTTATGTCCATAAGGTAAGTAGGGAAATGAATTAAAATTCTAGGGTTAACGCTTACCCATTCCCAATTCTCCTACACACTATCTAGAGCCATGCTTTCCAAACCTTAATGTGGGTGGAATAAGCTGAGGATCTTGTTAGAATGCAGTTTCCTGGTGACACTGATACTGCCAGTCTGGGAACTACACTTTAAAAAGCATTTTCATGGATTCTTAAGTAGGTAAATAGTCATAAATATAATAAATATGTGGGAAGAATTGTATAAATGATATAAATACCTTAGGGTCATATAATGAATTAAACAAATGCAACTTTATTTATTCCTCACTGTTCTTCATATACTTCCCCCATGTTGGGCAGTGAGAAAAAAGGACCTCACTCAGAAACAATTTTATCAGTCTCTTTATATGTGTTGCTATCTCTTGAATAAATGGCAAATTTTTCAGATTCCTCAGCTCTCCTCTTGCTCCTCTCTAGGATGGCATCTGGATTGATAGGTGAGGGAAAATTACATGGACTACATGATCTATGGTCCCCATGCTGGTCTCTGTACTCTCCTTGACTTTCTGGTCTCTGCAGCAGTGTCCCTTGTCTGCCTGGTACCTACCCAACTGACCTCATAGCTGTGAACTTATATCTTCATCGGGAAATGCTGTGCTCTGCTCACTAAACTGTATTGGTTGCTAAAGGAATCCTTAAGTAAGTCAATTACCACTAAAGAACACTTAAAATTTGAAATACATAATTATGACACTTCTAAAAGCAAATGTGACTATCATTATGGGTAAGCACGACTGCCAAGAAGTTGTAGCAACATAAAGCCACTCAATACCCTTTTATGTAGGAGGAGGACATGGATTTGGTGTTAACACTGTATCAGGTGCTGTGGGAAAAAATAAAAACAAGAGAACCTACGGCCATAATCTTTGTGATTTTATTTAAAAAGGAGAAGAAAAAACATATATGTAGAAAAATCATTTAACACTAAAAATAACACTTTCAGGAATACTTAAGTAAAATTATTTTACTATTTAATTGTCGTCTCATAAATTTACACTAATACAAGCTCTAATATAAGCTTCTACTCATATTTGAGAGTTAAAAAAATTTACCAAAATGATTGGTGGAAATTAATTTAGAGATGAATATTTCTAATGAAACTCAGTAGCATTCTCAAGATAAAGTTTTAAGGAATACTTGAAATATTCAAATTCAGAATAAACTTAGATTGTGTTAGTGGGGAGATACATCACAAGTCACATGATTCTTCCCATTGAAGATGTAAGCAAATTTGGTGCACTAGGTTTGCTCAGAAATGCCATAGTGATTTTTTTCTTAAATATACAGTTATCTAACTTGAGATTTCACATATATTAATTTCCATTTCATTGAAAATAAGAGTGTATTATAAATCTAACTTAAAATATAATTCTATGTTGTATAAGTCTTCTATCATCTAACAGGCAAAATTAGGTGGTTACTACTTCTAGTCAGTTGTACTTGACTTAGATATCACCTTTGTATTCCAAATACTTCTAAATTGTCACGTATCTGCTGTTCTCCTTGTCATACCTTTCTCTCTTTCTTCCTTGCTCTCCCTTGAGAGCTGTAGTGTGTCTGGGCTCATTCCTTCACATGTTGGAAAAAATATATACAATATATGGAATTATACATATTATAGAAGATATAAAATGCTTCAATCTATATCTGATATATATTTTGAAAAAGAGACACCTTAGTTGTAAATTAAGTACTTAAATTATCCCCTAGTGTAAATGCATTTAATTTGCTGTGTAATTTCAGTGTACAGATCAGTATATTAAAAACTTAAGAGTTGGGGTGCCTGGGTGGCGCAGTCGTTAGGCGTCTGCCTTTGGCTCAGGGCGTGATCCCGGCGTTCTGGGATCGAGCCCCACATCAGGCTCCTCTGCTGGGAGCCTGCTTCTTCTTCTCCCACTCCCCCTGCTTGTGTTCCCTCTCTCGCTGGCTGTCTCTGTCAAATAAATAAATAAATCTTTAAAAAAAAAAGAAAAAAAACTTAAGAGTTTGCATGTCCAGTACTTCTAAAGCCACAGCTTCCAACTTCTGAGCACCTCATTGCCTCCTCTGGACATAATGAATATTCAGCAATCACTCACTGATCATAAGAAGGCATGAAGTATATAGTTAACAAAAGCACCCACAATTATTTAACTCACAGTGTTTTAATAACAGTTTTAATTTTAAGGTTACAAACACAAACTGCATTTATAATAACAGATTATGTAGCATATTAGTCATTAAAATGAGATTGATTTTCTTGAAATTAATAACTATTAAGCATTCAAAAGGCAAAATATGAAAGCACTCACTAGAATATGTAGGATACAACTAAAATTCTACTTATTGACCCATGAAATTACAAAACCATGTGTGCATACTTTTAATTTTTAAGATTCATTTGAGAGAAGTTTTGTGAATAACCAGTAGAGAAAATATGGATAGATAGGCATCTCTGTCTTTTAAATTATCTGATGAAGTAGGTGATAAGAAACACAAAATTAATAATTCATGGTAACATTTATTACAATATATATTCTAGCATTAGTAGTAATAAGTGCTAGTGGTTTACATAATTGGAGAGATAACACAAATACAAAATTATACATACACACTCCTGTGCTTTACTCAAAACCAGGTAGATGTTATCTGAGATATTATACTATCTTTGCCATTATAGCTGAAGTCAGATTTATTAGAGACAGTGTTATCTTTATTATCTTTAATATCTTCAATGGGTCAGTTATGAATAGAAGCATTAACTTTGCTTATGACTAAGTTAAACAGAATTTTGGACACCGTACAAAATAAGAACAATTATTTAAAGTAGCTTTAGAGAAGAGAAGTAGTCTATTAAAGGTATGTCTGATTTGAATAAGAACAATCAATAGAGTTAAAAGGTTAGAAATGGATGATCATTAGGTTGTTTCCAGTTTTTCACTTAAGTAAACATAGCTGAAAGGACATTCTTTGTAGGTCTCCTCACAAACCCATGTGACATTACCTAGTAGAAATGCTGACTCATTAGAGTATTCACATCGTTATTATACATTGTAAATTGGTTTCCACCAGCAGCAGAAAATGACATGAATTTAGTATTTTAATTTGCATATCCCTGGTTAAACAGCTTTTCAAGTTTGTTGGCCCATTCAGATATTTCCTTCTATGAGTTGATTCTTCAAATACTTTGCCCAGTTTTCAATTGGATTGTTTTCTCTTACAGATTAATATGAATTCTCTGTATATTCTGCGTTCTAACAGTTATATGCATCTGAAATACAGGTCCACAGTTCCTTATCCAAAACCTTATCATTGACCTTACAGGAGACAAATGAAAATGTTCACTTAGCTGGAGTGGTAGAAATCATAGAGAGCTACAAGAATATGAAAATTAAGTTTGGCAGGCTGAATGGAACCCTGGGACTCAAGATGAGGACTGACATGTTATGTGAACCAAAGAAGGGGCTTTATTCCATCATGGGTTCCTTTCCTTGGTTTCAGAAACCCTCATGTTAGCTTTGTTTTTCATACATGTTTAAGGAAAGACTACTCAGAAGAGAAACCTCAGATTTTTTTGTTGTCGTTGCTATTTTTTTTAAACACAAGTTTAATCCAGTTATCCATTTGATTGCTTGAGCTTATGGAAGACTTTAGAAAGAGTTGTTTTAGATAATAACTATAATTTTGGTATGGCGCTTCATAGTAAAAAACAAAGCATCTTTAATTTTACTTGATGTGTGTTAATCATGAAGTCAGAGTTGAATTGCTTTTATCTTTTGAATTTTTTTATTGAAGTGTAGTTGACATACAATATTGTATTAGTTTCAGGTGTACTGACTTGCTCTTAGCTTTTATTGAAAATTACCCTAACTGCTGTTTTATGTTTTAAAAAGAAACTTCTAGTGCTTAATAATACTTACATTAAAAAATACTCTCTATCAAGACTTCAAGAACTATGTCCAGTTGTCGCATGGATAATAAATTCAGCATTGTGCTATATCAGTTTAAAGCAATGCAGATATCACTGGCCAAGACGAATGTGCAATGCAAGAAAAAGGTAACTCTGAAATAGCAAGACCACCTTCTGTTCTATAGGCCTCTCTATTCCACGGAATACACTGTGTCCCTGAATCCATCTGGGTATTTCAAGCAGTGCTCTTAGGAATAATTAAGCCAGAAACCGAAACCTACGATTTTAGTTAGAATTCATCAGAACCGCGTTCAAATGAGGTTTAAGTCATCGTGCGCGTAGCAGTGCGTATGAAAAAAATATATAAAAGATGGCATTACAAACAACGTTCCATACAAGGAAAAGGAGAAAAAGGATATTAATATTAAATCATCCTATTTCATGTACACTGGAAATGAAGACCATGAGGAGATATTCTTTTGTTTGCTCATTTATATATTCAGTAATTCAGTGGTTCTCAGCCAGGGTCGATTTTATTCTCCAGGGGAATTTGTCAGTGTCTGGAGACTGTCTTGGTTCCCACACCTGGGGGAGGAAGGAAGTGGTACTGGCATCTCATGAATCAGGACCTAGGATGCTGCCAAATACCCTGCAATAAAAGGGCAGCTCCTTACAACGAATCATTGTTCCCACCAAAATGTCAGTCGTGCTGAGGTTGAAAAACCCTACTTTAAAATTATATGTTAATCAAAAATACTTTGTTCTGGTTCTAAACCCTGTGGTTTATCAAGGAAAATCCAACTCTATACATGGAATATACTAGAATTCATAGAGCATACAGTATGGTAATGAAGCATGCAGGGTATGCCTCGGACAAATCAGGGTTCAAATCTACCATCTGTTAGCTTGTGCCTTAGGCAAGTTTCCTCACCTCTTGTGACTCTAGTTTTTTAATCTGAAAAAAATGACAGTTATGTGTGGTGAAAGGTTCTGCGGTAGAGCTTGAGGGAGATTAACTAGAATGATTTATGTTAAGTGCATAGCAGAGTGTTTGTACTTAGTAAATTCTCGATAAATGGTAACAGTATTACTTCTGCATATACTAAATAATTTGATCCTGACCTACTATGAATATCCTGGTCACATACCATATTTCATTGCTGCTAAGACACCATTGATTAGAATATGCATCATCATTTTATCTGTCACTAAGAAAGAGGTGCTGTCAGTTAGACTGTGACACGCCATCATTTATAAAATGTGTCCCAATTTTAGAGCAATTAATTTGTGGAAAGAAAGTGTGGGTCCTAGACATGATTATTATAAAGCCCATCAGCTAGTCTTCTTAGGTGCAACTGAATGAGGCTCCCATTAACCACATTCAACTTGAAATTCACTTGAAAGGGCACAGGAACAGAAATGCAGCTTCCCAGGAAGGCAGGATCAGGCATCTATCTTTAGTGGGATTAGAATTCACAGCGGTTTGTGCAGCATTCACAGAGCACTGCAAGAGATTTTTCGTTTTCTTCCCCAGCATTTTCCCACTCCCAGATGACAGGTCAGGTACAAAGGAAGGAGACTCGTATAAAGGTGCCGGGTCAACTCTGGCCTGGAAGACTAATGTGCCCCAGGAGTCAATGTCTTATGGCATAGGTAGAGTTTCCAAGATCCATGAAAGATACCTGCTCAGTTACAAGAGTTACTATACTTAAGGGATCCCCCCAACTTTGGCTCTCCATTAAACATTTATAGTTCATTAGTAGAACTCCTAAGCCAGGTGTAATTTACCCATCAGTCTTTATTTTTTTTTTATTTTAATTTTTTTTAGCAGTAGTGTTGTTGCCTACTAACATGGTTGACATTCCAACCGTGTCACGTTTCCACGTAGAAAAGTTCTTCAAAGGTCAACTTTTCGTGTAGAGGGGCAATGCTATCTGTAATTCTCAGATACTAAAATACTAAAATTCAGAGATTTTAAGTGACTTACCCCAACTTATGAATCACTGAGTCTAGAACCCAGATGTTCTTGTCCCTCATCTGATTACTTCCAACAACACTGTAATACACTGAAGCAGGAGTCCACGCACTACAGTGCAAGGGACAAATTCAGTCCACCACCTGGTTTTGTACATAAAGTGTTATTGGAACACAATCAGGTTCATTTGTTTACGTTACCTATGTTTGCTTTCATGCTGCACTGGCAGGAGTCAGGTATGACAGGAACCATATGGCCTATGAAGCCTAAGGATTTACTGTCTGGCCCCTTATAGAAAATGTTTGTTGAGCCCTGCTGTAAGGTCTAACTATAAATTGTTTGACTGTCTCTATGAGTCTATATGAGGAGATAAAAGGCAAAATATATTTCTCATGTTTTATCTTTAAAAAAAAAAAAACTACCCGTATACTTTTTCTGTGCAACTGAAGGTTTTGAGAGACACAAATCCCAAGCCCACCCATTTCTCTAGATCAGTGGTTGGCTAATTTTTTTCTGAAAAGGATGAGATAGCAAAGGTTTTAGAATATATTTTAGGATTTATGGGCCATATTGTGTCTGTTGAAAATAATCAATTCATGCCAGGATCAGAACTTACGGAGCTGGGCTTAAGAGCCCACAGTCTTTACCACTTAGCACTTAGGAAGGTAGTAAAACCTAGGAAGCATCACTTTCAGTAAATGACTCTGGTTAAAGTATGGCTTTAACCAGATCAGAGATTTAGTCCTCATTCAAAAACTGCATGTATAAAGAGTTTCAGAGTAAGTGTATCAGGTTTCCCCAAACAAATACTTCCTTCCAAACAATGTGGCTTCAACTAACTCCCTTGGGAATTTGCTTATAACTACTGTCTCTTCTTTGCCTCCCTCCAGTTTCATCTTCACACAGCAGCCAGAATGATCTGTTAAAAAATAAGTCCAATCACATCACTCATGTGCTGAAAACCCTCCCATGGTTCCTAATCTCACACAGAGTAACGGCCAGGGTCCTCACATAGTTGCCCCGTGGGGCTTACCCTTCCCAGCCTCTCTTGCTTGCTTCCTGCTACTCTCCCCTTTCTCACTAGGCTCCAGTCACCCAGGCTTCCTCATCTTTTTTTTTACTGAACATGCCAGACACACTGCTGCCCCCGGGACTTTGCACTCATGGTTTCCTCTGCATGGATCGCTTTTCCCGGAGAGCAGCTTGATTCATTCTTTCACTTCCAACTAATCTTTATTCAAAGACCACCTTCTCAGTGAGCCTTTCCCCTCCACACCTTCTCAAAGGTGCGCCTCCCATCCTTCCTCATGCCACACATATACCTATCTCTATGTGATGCTTTTTTTTTCTCTTTAGCACTTTTCACCCTCTGAGGTACCATAATTTGTATTTTATTGTCCATCATCCCTATTAGAAGGCAAGCTTTGTGCGAACAGGAAAATTTTGTCTGTTTCATTCACTGTTAAATATCCATTACTTAAGCTAATTATAACATAAGAGGTGTTCTTATATTTAGTCAGTATTTATTGAATGAATTAATATGTTGGGGATCTGTTGGTAAGATTTCATTTGTCAGAATAATTCTGCCCAAAAGTCTCTGAAACCCCTTCTTCATGAGTGGAGGGCTTCTAAGTGTGGCTTCTGAATATCAGTCTCATTACTTGATGGTCACACCTATGTCCACTCTCTTATTGGCCTTGAACATTCCAAGTATGTACGTTGGTAGATTTTATCTTCTTGGTTTCATAACACTTGCCACTTTAAAAAAATCAATATTGCATTATACTTTGTATATTTGGACAGATTATTTTTGAAATCCATAAATCTCTAAATCAGAAAAAAGCCTCCCTTTGGTGGGCTGCCCTTGATTAGCTCGGAATGGAAAGAGAGAACCTGTCATTCTCTGTCAATCAGCTTGGCACGTACTTGACAGCATGCAGTTACAGTGAAGGAGAGCCGCATTGCCGTGGTCTCGCAAACCTAACTGTAGATAAATAAAAGAACAGTCACCCAGTATGAGGGGAAAGAGAAAGAAATGCAACTGCACAATGTCGTGTTTTTCCATCCATCAGCCTTCATTTGTCAGAGTCTGCCTGACAATCTAGGCCAGAGAAGTCAGGCTCTAACACAATATTGATTCCATTTCATTTTTCATTTCTTGCTTCCCTTTTTAGCAAACAGTTTGTATGTGGAATGAGAGATGGGGCAGCCAAAATATGTGACCAGGGTACATTTATTTTAGAGGTTTACTTTGGTTTTTCATCCCAGGACCCATATATTTTTTTGTTTGTTTGGCTGTTTCACTGTAATGTTGTAATTGTTAGCTCTTGCTGCAGTAACAAATAGCCCCAAATCTCAGTGACTTCTAATAACAAGCATTTATTACTCGTGTGTCTATAGATCAGCTGCATCTTTACTTCACACTGTGGATCATGTTCAGGTTTTCTTATAATAAATTGTGGATCTGCTTCAAATGTCTTCTTATTGCAGAACCCAGGCTGAAAGAACAATTCCTATATGGTACATTGTTCTCTCATCGTAGAAGACAGGAACGGGGGGTACGAGCTGATCTTAAATTGTCTTTAAAGACCCAGCTCACAGCTGTCATACAGTCTCTTCTGCTCACAGTTTATTGATCAAAGTAAGGCACATGGTAAAGACCAAAGGCAGTGGGGAGGAAAGTGTATTCACTCACAGTGTAGACATGTTTATGGAGTCAGTGAATAATAATGAAGTAATAAACCAAGCGTAGTATTCACCAACATCTTAGAATTTCCATGACTTCAAAAGTGCGTTTTTTTACATTTCAACTTCTCTGAGATTGAGATATATCTCATAATAGTGTCTACAAAATCTGTTTTTTTAACTGTCTTAGCAGTTCATAAAATAATAATGGTTCTTAGAATCCATGCTATCTTAGAGTTCATAGAAAAAATTGTTGATCGTGGGGATTGACAAAATAGCCAAATGGCAAGAAATACTCTTTATAAATTAGAAAACTGAGGTAATGGTCACTTAAGTTTGCTAAGAAGAAAGTTGTCATTTTTATCCTGAACTTTTTTTTTTCAGTAACAGCATACGTATCTCATTCACACCAGCTTATCTGAATGAAAAAACATGCATTAGTAGACCTTTTTATCTGTCTATTCATGTATTCATATATATTCATTTTTAGAACATCAATTCAAATGCAAAGTGTGATTCCCTCACTCAAAACCCTTTGGTAGAGTCTCCACTAAGGTTCTGAGGGTAGTGTAAGAGATCCTTCTTTCCTGGCTCTTGCCTTCTATTCCTGTGCGATCTCTTCCCATTGCCCCACATGGGATCACTGTGCTGCCTCTGGCTCCTGTCTTGCAGATCCCAGATTCCCTCTTGCAATACTTTATATCATCTATTCCCTTTGTCAGCCAGGTGCATGAGCTCTCTGTGTTCCAAGCCTTTGCTCAAGCCTTTCTTCAGCTGTGAGGCCAGCTCCCACCCTCTTGTTGTCCCTCAAACACAGAACTTATCAGTTCCTTCTCTATGCCCCACTGTACATTGCACTTAGCTGGCTGTTCTACCTGTTGCCTTCTAAGTTTAATATGCGATCGTTTGTCTTTATCCTTCACAAAGGACTACATTATGCCCTGTAGTATTCACAGTTCCCAGCCAAGACTTTGAAATACAGTGAATACTCAGTCCATCTTTGTCAAATGAACAAAGAATAAATGAATGTTGAAACATATGTGAGAGGCTGTTTATATCCTCCTTGTATGGTGATATATAGTATACCATACATATATACATATATATTCATGTGTTATGAGGCTAGCAATAGGTAAAACGATGGAGACACAATTAAAAATAAAAACAGGGCAAAATGTCTCTCTGTTACACTTTCCTTGGGGCAACTTTCTAGTTAAAAAAATGTGTATAATCAGCTTACTCTGAAATTAGAAATATAATATTGACTGTATCAATTTTTAGCAAATGTAAGTGTACATTAATTTGCATTGGAATTGCTGCTTTCCCCCTCACAGGTGTTGTTGAGTCTTTTTTCTTCACTAACCTTTGATTCGTGGCTTGTCATACCAGCAACTCCCCAATAAGAGTAATACTGTTTCATAAGAAATAACTAAGACTGAAGGTGCTCAGAATGTCAATCCATTTGGAAAACCTGTGAGGGCTAGATTTTAAAATACACCATGATATTCTCCTAGTGATTATTAATGAGGGATTACTCCCTATTCTTTAATTACTACAAATTATTTTCTTAAAATTATTCATGAGACTGTAGTGAGCTGTCAATTCTATGAAATGAGGGAAATAAAACTCTAGTCATATCATAAGGGTCTTGACTTCTGGTGAACAGTCTTACACTGTAGGGGATATATTAAGAATAAGGCAGGGGAAAAATCCTAAATGGAAAGGTGCTATTATTAGAGGTGAGGGTTGTTTTTTTTTTTTGAAATTCTATGAAGACTTTCTCGTCTGAATGTTCTTTGAAGTTGAACACTTTCTGCTTAAAAACTGGCCACTATAATTAGCTATGTTTCCATTTTAGTGGTGACCTCCTTCACCTTATCTTAAATCATATAAAGATGTAAGGCCATTTGTGAGATAAAAGGTTTACTCAAACCAATTCTTTGACCTGGATACCATCAGTTTGACAATCATAAACCCACAAAGAGACACCCTTGGTGCATTTTAAAGGCTATGTAAGAATTTATTTCTTTTCTATGGGAAGAAACCAGATTTTCTCTCACTTACACCCTAGAAACATATTACAGAATGTACTAGAGTCAAAGAGGAAGAGAAAAAAATAGCATGGTATTAAGAGATACGACTGCCTATTTTAGAGCGCATACACACACCGTCTACATGGCTGAGGGAGGGATATAGTGGACATTTAGTGGCATACATTTGCTGGTTATAATCTCAACTCTGCCACTTGCAGACCATGTGGTTTTGGACAACTGACCCAGTCTCCCTCAGTTTCATCATCTATAAAATTAGATAGTACCCTTTTGTGGGAGTGTTAAGTATGAAGGAAAAAAATGTATGAAACACACACTGTTTGACACATAGTAAACTGTTAGTAACTCTGGTTTGTAAATATTATTACAGCAGTTAATATCATTATAGCAATTTCTTGACATTTTCAGCACAGCTAAGGATTGTAGCAGCATTTTTTACTTTTGTGTAGTCCCGTGCTTCAGCTGGGGTTGTTTGCTCTGCTGTGCTTTTCAATTTCTCCGTGTCAAGCTTTCATTGCTGGAGAGATACCAATTTTTTTTTAAATTTAATTCACTTATACTTCCATTTTCTCAGAATGATCATCAGCTTTGTATAGTGTATTTTTCTCACACGAAAGAAAAGTACACTAAAGAGTATTTTAAGTGAATTTAATTGGATTTACTACAGTTGACCCTTCGAGCAATAATATTTGACCCTGAACAACAGACCTACCTTTTAACTAATAAATTCACACTGCAAATAAAGGTATTGAGGTAAATTGTAGAATTTTATTTTCACAAATGGCCTCTGTGAAGTGATTTATCAAAGGTACATGTAATTAGAGACCAGGCTCTCCAAAACATGGCCAAGAAATAACAACAAAGAATTTAGAGCTGAACATGATTCTTTCGCCATTGCTCTATTTCTGTGGGACTAAGGGTAAATCTCATCCAGGTACTTAAACTCTCCATTATTTCATTGAAGGACAAAGAGATGACATTAGTGGTGACAGAAGGACATGTTAATAGGAAACATTTCTATGAAGGGAAATGATGTGACTTTGCAGTGCTCATTCATCAGAGGACTAAATCTGGACCTAACCGAATGGCCTGAAGAGGGAATATCTTACCTTCTGCAGGTGCAAACCAGGGCCATTTCACAAGGTGTGCCAACATTTCCTCAGTTCATCTAGCAAGCACCTGCTTCACATTCAGCTCTAACTAATATCTGGGCTGCCCTAATGTCGGCCTTGCTACTGTTCATGTTCATTTACCAATGAAAATTTCATGAATTAGAATATGTTTATTTCCTAAGGGAATTCCTTGTGATAAAAAATGCAGTTTCCTAACTCTGTGTGCCAAAGCCTTCTGAATAGTAGCATCAGTGCTTTGTGATCTTTGGAACTATTTATTTGGGATTGCGGAAGAGGGGCAGGGAGAGAAAGATGGTGGTGTTCATCATTTGGCCGCATACCTGAAACATCGGTAGAATTATTGACTATTTGTCATCAGTTTAGGAAGATATAGAATTTATACGGGGTGTGCTTATAAGCAGTTTTCAAGGAAGAAATACCCAGTTCTCCCAAAGTCCATGCTGAATTTGAACTCATTTCAAGTTCACAAGATTGTTTAAAAAATGACTTTTAGAATTTTTTTTATCATTCAGAAAGTTCTTATAATTTTAGGTCCCGTTTTCCTCCATAATTATTATTCCTGAAGGTGGTGTGTGCGTGTACGTTTATGCACACATACGCATCAAGGCACAGGGCTAGTCTTAATGTTATAGGCACTTTTAACTCAAGTGCCCACCTTCCCCTGGTTTTTAGTATAATGAGAACTAAGAAATAATCCCTTTCAGGAGTGTGTGTCGAGCACACATTAACTGCAAGATGCCCTGTTGTGCCCTGTAACTTATAGTTATTTGGGTTCAGCGGACTCCCTGCTCTGATGAGCTGAGAGAGAAAGATACAAACGGAGTATATAAAGGAAGCGGTGGCATGAAGACACGTACACACAGCAGTGCTGGGAGGCTCCAGGGTGGGAGAGGGAGGAAGGGAGATATGCGTTAATCAGGAGTTGCTGTCCAGGGAAGATTGCCCAGCCCCTGACTGACGCCTGACATTGATTAATCGATATTCCATCCTAGTGTTTAGCAAGTGTTCCATCCAAAAAGTCTTCTGTAATATTTAACTTCACTTCCTTCAGCTTCAATTTATGCACCTTTCTTTTGTTCTCTCTTCAAGCGAGCTAGACAGCAGCCAATAACAAAACACTTTATATTCATATCTAAAGAGGTTTTTGTTTGTTTGGTCATTGTTCAGTCTTCTCTAGACTAAGGGAAAACAAACTTGTTTTTTTTAAAATAATTAAATCATTCCTCAAAAGGCCTATTTAATTTGACTGCTTAATAATTAATAAGCCTTGACATGGTGTTTTAAGTGTTTACTCTTTGGAAAGAAACTTAATCTTAACAATGATGTGGGAAGAATTATTTTGTTTTATTTCGAAGCTAAATTATGGATCCAAAGCCCAAAAGAATCCCATTAAAATAAGAAGTTTGTAAAGTAAAATGAACATAGGATTACTGGGATTATTGAAGCTAACAATAGCATTTATCCATATTAATCATATTCGTAAGTCCTATTTCTCATTGCATGTGAGGTTCATTTTTTTGAAGCACAAAGTTAGTGTCTGTGTTTCTATTTAATAGTATTCGGGTAGAATTCAAGGAGATTTGGGATAAATATTTTCAACTTTACTCTGTTCCACGATGGCCTCTATTTCTTTTCTCTGCTCTAAAGCTACTTTCTTGTGCCCCGATGTACCATGCAGAAATTGATCCGCAATACATGTGGAGTCTCCAAGGGTATATTTAAATTTAGTAATTTTATTGCTAACTGTGAAGTTAATCTGCACTGTATGTGTTCTTTTGCCCAGGAAATTGAAGTAGCAGTTCAAGCTAAACAGCCGGATGTGGAAGGGATTTTGGCTAAAGGGCAGCATTTGTACAAGGAAAAACCAGCCACTCAGCCAGTGAAGGTAATGAAGCAACCTCGAGCAATATCCATTACCTCATAATGGGTTATGCTTCCCCTGTTGTACATTTGCCATTGACGTGGTCTATTTATAATCAATGAAATAACTTGTAAAGAAATATTGTCTATACTGCAATAGCAGAGGCTGAGCTGTCTTTTTGATCAACATATCCTATTTATATATTGTGATCTTAAGGCTATTAACGAGTCATTGCATTAAAGGACTCATTTCTGTCCTGGTGTGCTGCCATCAATACACAAAGTAGTCCCACCTTCAAGGTAGATTAAATTCTTTGAGGCTTTATTGCTTTGCTTGCCAGCCTTGATGCTTTTCACATTGTTTGGCTTAATTCAAATCAAGCTACTGCATCATACTGTCTGTCTCCAACAGCTGTAAAGAATCACAATATGGTCCGTGACCTTTCTTTTCTCTGTGACACTCTTTTCTTATGAAAGACGAAAATCGGCATTCGGGCTATAGTACTTTATTGGGTCAAGAATTTTTAGTGAAATGTCATGTAATTGCTTCTCTCTTTGGTAAAAAGCTGGCCTGGGAGAAAGCTTTCTCCTTCTTTCCTTTCCTCCCGTACATTTTGAAGTCTGGGACACATTTATTCACAGGCTATTACACAAGGAGAGAAATGGAGAGCCAGCTCGGTTTTCGAAAAATAGCTAATCAATGGCTTCCATTTGCAAATGAGAGTACAGTGATAAACAGACGTTTCGTATAGGTTACCTTAGTTTCTCTACCTGACCAAAATTTCAATGGGTCCCATTATGATGGAGGTTCCCGGGAGCGTGGAATGGTGGCTGTTTATTGATCAGTCCTGGTGTCTCTGGCTAACGTTGCAGGCTGAGATTTAGTGAGCCTCGCCCTCACGTTTAAAACTGCTCTAAAACAGTGCAGGTCAATACCTCATTATACAGAACTAGTTTGTCCTTGCAAACAACATTGCCACGACTTAGACTCTGTCTCTAAGGGCAATGCTTATGCTTGGCCCAAGCTTCATTTCTAGAAAAGTGTTTGTTTTTCTTAGAGTTTACAAGGCTCCTTTCTTTAGGTAAATGTAAAGTTTTAGTCTAAACATATAATGTCCAAGCACCGGATGCTAAAAGGCACAGATTTATGTGTAGAAACCGAGACATTTATTCAGGAATACTTTGTCACCATTCCTAATGTCCAAAAGAATAATAATAGTAATTATTATTGTATTTTTATTATAATTATTATTTGCATCCAGTTTCAAGCCTGGTATAATTTTCATGGAGCAACACTGTGTTCGGTATTTAGATTGGATAGCTGGAGAAGGTCCCAAAAGCAGCAAATTTAAGTGTTCCTGCTGATGCTCTGAAGAAAGCCGGTCCCTAAGCAGACACTTTCCTTGGTTAACAGAGGGACTCTGGTAGTAAGCAATGAAACAAACAAATGGACCATTCCAGACGTCTACTCTGTCTACTCTTGTTTGCTTCTCAAAGACTTGATGCAGGGTTTGGCACAATTATTACAGATTACAGATATGCACTGAAATTGTCTTTTACTTCTGTGCCTTTGTTAAAAAAACAACAGAGGGAAAATTCTTAATTGAAAGTCAACGAGAAAATTTTTGTGTTCATTGTCTATAAACAATCCAAGCACTTGATGCTAACTTATCACACCTCCCATTCAAGCCTTCAACTCCTGGGTCACTTGGAGATCAGAGCCATCTGAATGAGCATTTTCTACTTTCTGCCTTCGCATTAGTGATATAAAAGGGGAATTAGCTTTCTGAAATAAAAGGAAAAGCAAAGAGGTGCTAACTTTCCTTCGCATCTGCACTCCTTAAAACCGTTTTGTAGAGTGAGCACTCCCTTTCCTTCTGGTTTCTCTCCTTCCGCATTTCCTTTTAAGTCAGCTCATTTAGGAGAAGTAGAACTTCAGTGAAAACTCATTCCTGTTCTACCATTTATCCCTTGGGTTTGGAGGAGAATCAGCATATTAAGTTGATAGAGGCAGAAGGGCAAGATTGACTTGGGAGAGTGGGGGTGTGGAGAAATAGTTGATTCGCATGCAATTTTTCATATGGACTGTGACCTTGGAAACACCTGAAGATGAGCTGGGGTTTGTGGGAGCCCCACACACTAGAGGCTCAGAAACCACCTCACAGTTCAGAGTATGGAACCCAGCACAGCAAGCTGACAAGCTGTAGGGACTGTTTAAATCGCCACATGGATCAAAAATCTCTTTTTAAAGGTCAAGGGATGATTTTTCTGAAGGGTTATCCATTGCTCTAAAAATACATAAATAAAGCCCCTTTCAATTTTCATTTCATATATCCAAATTTAAAAATTGTGCTACTCCTAACTCCTTTTCTCCTTAACTTCCAGATTTCTCACCCCTTCATAGAAGGAAAAGGGGTATGAGTAGCCTGCAGCTTATTTTCGTGAAAAATGTTTGGTTCTATTTTGGGGGGAAGATTCATTTGGAAATGATAAGTTATGAAGAAGAAAGTGATATTCTTAAAAAAGAAAATGAAAACTCTTCATGGTACACATGTATACATAAGATCTAGTGTTTAAATGGATAATTAGTATGTCCTCCACTTACAGACATTCTAATTGAGGACGTAGCAGAGAATGATTCTGTTTCTTAGGAAACTGACTGTCTATTGGCGCCTCCACATGCTGCATCAGTCTGTCTGTCTGTCCGGCTCCTGTGCTCACCTCCCAAGCTGAGTTCTCTTTGGAAGCTGGCCTCATCCCTATTGCTTTGCTTTTTTTCCCCCTTTTCCTTCACTTCATCACTTTCTCTAGGATTTCTTTAATGTTCAAAATAGTAAATTTTTAGTTTCCTTTTTTGTCATCCCCGACTAACCCACTTCTTCCTTGTTTTCTTTGAGAATTTCCTGGTAAACGTCAAATGTATTGTTACGAGACAGTTCTAATGACATAAACGTAGCACTCGGTCTCTGATGGAAAATTATTGGGAAATTTTTAGAATAATGTGATTGAAGAAAAAAGCATTCTTGTTTTGCTTTCTGTCTCCTTTTTCTCTCCCCCCCACACACTCACACACACACATGCATGCACACATGCACAGTTTTATTTCATTTGATTTGTATATGGTTCCTTCATCTTCAGAAATTGAAGATGGGTCAGATAAATTAGATAAATTGTTAAACATTTTGCTTAAGTTATCCCTTTGGTAATAATATTTTATGATAATGCTGCTGACAGAATCTTTTTTTAGTATATTCCACTTTCCACAGAGTAATTTTGCAGTTTAGAAGCAGCAGTTAACAACTGCCATCAGTAACAACAATACTGACAACCAACAAAAAAAAAAAAAAAGACAGTTGTTATTGGTTTTTAAGGTTTTTTTTTTAACTCTTTTGAACTAAAGCAGTTAGGAAACATTTTCTTCTATTGATACTCATTTTTTTATCTCAACTTACAACACTACTCTTTCTGTTAAAATGTTTTCAATGTGTGTATGTATTTTGGAATACTTATATCATCTTCCATATATCGGAAGTGAGAACATTAATGAAATTTAAAATGTCTTGGTTACTTGCTGAAGTGATGAGATGAAACCAGCTGGTTTGCTTTGCTACCTTTTCAGATTATAAAAACAAAATCTGGTTACCATGAATCTAATGATATATTTTACTAACGTTCTTGAATTCTTTTTAAACGTAACAGAATACGTAAGTTGTTTGGGGCCTTCTGTATTTGGTCAAAGTGTTCCACCCCAACCTTTAACACAAAATAATTGCTGTAGGCAAATGGTCAAGAGGGCAATTATAATCTTCCAGGCATTGTTTCCTCAAGTAGTAGCTGCAGAATGACAGCGTCATTAGTCATTTTCAATTAAAGTCAATCACAACCAGGGATGTTTCATTTTCCCAGCTGTTTTGTTGTTAATTAACTAGATTAAGCTTGTTTTTTTCCAACAAGTTTGTTCTGCTAATAGCAACATCATAACATTTCCAAGAACTTCCTTAGGGTTTATTCGTTTGCCTGATAATTTTTAATACATTACTCACAACGGATGTGTGTCTGAAGATTTTTAGATGGTATAACAGGTTGAATGGTGTCTTATTGGTTAAAATCTTCCCTAATGAAATATTATACTTATAACAATATTTGGCTTTTATACATGCTCTGTCAGGCACATGATCTAGTTATCTGGTGCAATTTTTTTTATGACATCAGAAATCACTAGAGAGATAACAGCCATAAATCTGTCCCCCCGAAATGAATAGGTCCATTTTGACTCATGCATTTGGTGAACACAATTTCCATGTCAGTGCTTATAGAAAAAGTTGGGAGAAGAATTACTGAAAGAAAGTAACAATATTAGAGAGATTTTATAATTTATTAATATATGAGTAGCAGAATTTCGTTTTTTAAAAATATAAGTTAGGTTTACAACTGAGGAAAAGTCTTTGTAAGAGGCTGAATGAATGCCAATTACATATGCTTGAAAATAAGGAGAGCCCCCCTTTCCCATGAGGAAAATACGATTTATAATAGATTTTTGAGCAACTTATGAACATTTAGGAATGAGGATGAGATTGCAAATGTTGAATTATATTTAATTTCTTAATTGAGCAGCATTTCCATATTCTAAATCTTGTGTTACAGAATAACTCACTTTTTAGAAATATTGCTTTTGCTGTATTATATTCTGTGAAACAGGTTCACTCACACTCTTCACATGTATATTCCAGAATTCTAGAGCTCACCATCTTCCAAGTTACTTGCAAAATGGATGGCACCATTTGAATCCCTGTATGATGTCATTAAAGCCGTCCGACCAAAGACTACTAGGAACATACCTATAATCAAAAAGTTAGGATTTTTAGTTTACCGCGGCAAGGGAGAAATCTCTCCAGGGAGACTGTGGGGCATCTCAGTAAGAAGGGGTTAGAAATTGCTGCTTACAGGGTTCAGTTGGCTAGATGATTCTGAAGCGGGATTAGGGAAATGGAAGCCATTTGGATTAGATGCTGTCAACAGAGTCAATGTGGTGATTGGGTATCTTTAATATTAATTTTTCCCTAGAAGGTGAGAGGACTGAAGCAGGGCAGAGCTGTCACTGTTGAAGAAGTGGCAGATGCTTTATATTAGTCCTTTTTGTGGTGGTAGAGTGGCCTCGTCTCTGTATTGTTGAAACATGGCCCTGGGTTGGTGTTGTCTGTGTGCAGTTTATTTTCTGTGACTGTTCTTTATGTTCAATCAGGGCCATCACACCTAGCTAGCTGCCAATTACCAAAAGGGCCATTTCTTACTTCCTCACTGGAATTTTTACCTCCAAGCTCACTGCCCATTCACAAGCTATTAGGAGAGAGAATCTTTTCATTTTTCTTAAATATGTATTATTTATCAGCCCATCAGAGTCACATATTATTTTGCCTTTTTTAACTGTCTATAAAAGATTTGTTTACAATGGCCTTCACCGCTGGTAAGTGTGAGGTTATACCCCAGTAATAGTTGCCAATGGTTTACCAACCTTCTTCACCTTTAAAAAAAAAAAAACTATTATTAACCAATTCTGTCTGATGACTTCTATAAGCATCCCAGATTCCCATCTCCTGAGGTTATTGCAAGCTACTGTGCAGATTTTTTTATTCACAGTGGACAGAAAAGACATTATGAGGACTCTAATAATATGAGTCGACTCTTTTCTGAGGAAATACTTGGAGGGAAAGTCTCAGTTGAGGCTTACTCAGTAGCTCATGCTGGAACTGGGCAAGCATTTAGAGATTTGAATTTCACCCCTGGCCCTCAGTTGTATTAATTGTATTAATAAAGAAAGACATAGAGACATAGATGTCTCAGTTACAACATTCACAAGCATGTCTGTGTACATAGAGCTGTGGGTGGGTTCAGTTATTTATGTAGCTGATATTAATTTCTTTCCAGATATTGACACAGGAGACACATGTAAGATTTTTAAATTTGGAAAATCCCAAACTCACATGAAGTTTAAAACTCTATTCCATTTTAAATTTAAAAAGGAAAGCCCTACTCAGAAATAATTTGTTTCTTACGATTAATTTCTGCTCTTGATAGAGAATAAATTTCACATTGTTTGAGATAATTGTCTTAACATTTAATGATTATGTCCAAGCAACTTATATACCATGGACCATAGTGCTCAGTTGCAAAAGTCCCCTCTAATGAAACTCAGTTTATCATTTTTAAAAAATGCTCTCCAAGTTTCTCCCCCTGGGTAAAATAGGAATCTCCTATGATTGTTGATTTTTGAGGGGCTCTTGTGGAGAAAGCCTGTGGTCAGCAAGTTACTTAGTATATTCAGATTTTTCAAATTCTGGAACTCTAACCCAAGAATGGGACTTGATCATTATTATCCCACTCATTTTATATTTAAAGATGTTGAAATTCAGACATATATTTCATTCCCTTAAATCTGGCTAAGGAGTATTAACATGATGAAGAAAGCATTACCTTCTATAGATTTGTATTGAGCCCTGCTTCAAGTTCGTTATATGAGGAATGTCGCATTAGTTGCTGCAACCAAACGTGCTTTCCTACCTGAAAGGAGTTAATAGCAAAGATGGAAGAGGAGAAAATTTGGGCACTTGCCAGAGTACCAAAAAGCAAAACCAAACCAGACCAACAAACAAAACTTCTGTAATAAATAGATCATCAAATTCAACTCTAAAATATGTGTGAGACTTGAAGAAGTTGCGAGAATGTTTTTGTCACCAGCTGAATCAAAATCTATTGCTAATCGTTACGAAAGTTTGGGGAATATACAATTCTAAGCTTACCGCATTTTTGACACTGAACAGTGTCCTCAGATGTTTGTGGTACATCAGGGACACGCCTTCATTTTTTTAAATTTCTGCATTTGAAATTATAGTAACACACCCATCTGAAAGTAACAGCGGGCAAGATAACATTCAAATAAATGAATAGACTGTTCCAAATATATATATTAATAAAAGGGAACTGAATATATAAACATGTTATTTCTAGAATAACCAAAACCTTGTCCTTTACACATTGAAATATTTTTAATATTTTAATGAAAATTTTTGTTGACCATCTTCTGTTTTGCTTCATTAAGTAGTGCATAATAACTAACCAACAATTTTATAGTACTTTGCAGTTCACGGAGTTCTTTTCTCATAAAATATCTCATTTAGTTTCTCCAACAGAGCTATGAGTTAGGTGGTGGTATTATATCCACGTTTCAAGGATGATAAATCTGAGTGACCTATCTGATTTGCCAACTATCACATAAGCTGTAGCAATGAGTTAAGACTGAAATCCGGGACTTCTAATTCTAAAGCACAATGGAATTGAAGCTTGCGTTTATTTTCAGGGGAATCGTTACCAATATCAGTTACCGTTCTGTTTTGTTATACACTGATGTACATGGAATATGAAGTTTAATCCAGGTCACTTTTTATTCAGTTGAGAGCCAGATGAAGTAGTTAATTTGCTCTTAGAAGCCAGACTGTAAGATAAATACATATCTTTAAATATTAGAAGCAAACTCAATGCAGTGAGATGCTTACACCGTGAGAAGAAAGTTGAACCTAAGGCAACTATTGGAACAGAAAGCTCCCATCTCTCCTTGGCCACTCTGGAGCCATATGCCCATTGAGTGAAAGAGTGGGCAGATCCCAGCAGTATTGGAATCAATCTGTAATCTCTCAATCTCTTTCTCTCAGCACATGTAGGTGACTTCCTATAAGTTAAATGATGTATGATGAGATCTCACCATATGTTGCCCTGCTAGCACTTCCAGAAATGACCAAGTCCTCTACATTTTCTCAATATCTGCTTTTTTGTTTATTATCTCCTCTCTATTATCTGTTGCTACTTCTTGTTATCAGCATGGTTATTCGTAATATTCTGTCCTTGTGAAGTCACTGCAACTTTGCAAGGGAATCAGGAGACCAAAACTGTATTAATTCATTAGCTTTTTATAATATTCTCAGCGTTTAGCTCTGAGGTCAGAGTGGAAAAATATCTTCCACATGATATGACTTCCAATGGTGGTATTCCTCACTGATCAGAGGTATTGTTTGTTTCCTTTTGGATTCAAGGCTTATGTTTCAATAAATAAAGAGTTATATTCATTGATGTGATAATAAATGTTTCACAACATGCACTGTGGATTAAAAAAATAAATAAAAGCCCTGGTTTGCTGTCATTTCAGACACAATAGACATCAGGAACCTCAAGAGCGTAGATGATATAAATTAGGAAGTGATGAATTTTTAGTATTTGTTTTAGGACTTATTCCCTTGGCAGCTTTCCTTAAATGGGATTTCTTTTCTTTTTTTTTTAAGATTTTATTTATTTATTCGACAGAGATAGAGACAGCCAGCGAGAGAGGGAACACAAGCAGGGGGAGAGGGAGAGGAGGAAGCAGGCTCACAGCAGAGGAGCCTGACGTGGGACTCGATCCCATAATGCTGGGATCAAGCCCTGAGCCAAAGGCAGACGCTTAACCGCTGTGCCACCCAGGCGCCCCCTTAAATGGGATTTCTTAAGAGAATTAAGTGCTACAGAAAATGACTTAAGGACCTATTTTCATATTTCTTTCAAGGATGATGCGTATCTAGTCCATTGTCAATGCTTAGCTAACTCATTAGGTATAATGAGCATCTTAGGCTTTGGTTCTGGACAATCAGCCTCAGCATCAACTAGAAAATTGTTAGAAGTGCAAGTTCTTGGGTCCCACCCAAGACCTACTGACTCTAGAACTGTGTGGCTGGGACCCAGCTATCAGTCGTTTCACCAGAATCCAGGTGGCTCTGATGATCCCAAAGTATGAGAACTGCTGCTCCAGGGCATTGGGATTAATTCTTCTCCCCAAACCATTGAAAAGGTTTTCCCTAGGACCTCAGACTCCTTTGCTTCCAGCCAGTGGAAAGGGTAGAGAAGCCTCACACATTCTTTAAAAGCCTCGGCCCAGACTTGACATATATTATTTCTGTTCACAGTCTACTGGCAATAAGTAACCATAATGCTAATGACTGGTGTACTGGAGTCACCTCGTATCTGCTCATGAGGGTCTTTCGTCAAATTTTCAGGCATTTTGAGAGCCACTTGACATCTTGGTAAAGTAAAACTGGCTACGGTGGGAGTATTGACATGACAGAAATTGGCAAACATGAAAATTAGGATTTTTTTTTCCCAGAGAGTTGTTAAATATTTACCAGCACCCTACTGGTCACATACAGGCTTGGTGACTCCACAGGGAGCCCTGCAGCTGAAATGACACTTCAGAATTGTCCTACTCTGAGCAAAATGGGCCGAGCCTTTATACCCTCACCTTTATTGGTCATTGAATGAGGGCTGCCTTGGTAAGGGCATGCGCTTGCCCATGGCAGCTCTCTGCAGCTGAGATTGTCCCTGAAGGACCACTGCCATCTTTTCCACCATTTGGAACAAGAGTCCTTCCTTGAAGTGAACTCTGAGTGCCGTGTCCCCATGTGTACTCCAACCTCTCCCTTCAAGAGGTTCTAATATAATTGATCTGGGGTGGGCCAGGACATTATGATATTTCTTAATATTCTCTGGAAAATTCTTCTATGCAGCCACACTTGGTACTGTTCAAGAGGGTCAAGACAGTTGCTGAGATGACAGTGTTTTTTGTTTGTGTTTGTTTTCCGTTCGTTAAGGTTTGCACTGCACTTCCTTTAAATGAAATTGTGTCTGGAGCAAGAGTCTGAATGCAGGACACAATTAATAAATATTTGTAGGGTGGTTGGCTAAAATAATTGTAATACCTTTGAAAGGACATCTACATAGAAAAATTAATTTAGAAGTAAAATACAATAGAAATACAATAATGTTTTCACAAAATGAATTAATAACAATGTGAATTAAGTTATCTTTAAGATGTTAATCAAATACATAACATGTATGCTTTTCTATTAAAGAGAAAGCTGGAAGATCTGAGCTCTGATTGGAAGGCGGTAACCCACTTACTTCAAGAGCTGAGGGCAAAGCAGCCCGGCCCGGCTCCTGGACTGACCCCTGTCGGAGCCCGTAAGTATGCCGAATCATATGCTCTTTGGCTGCAGCCGTTTGTTCAAAAGCACAACAGTGAGGTGATTTCTGGATATAAGGGGAAATCTGCTGCAATTATGAAAATAGGAATAAGCTTTTGTGTTATTTACTATGCAAAATGCCGTAGAGTAGGTGCCTTGGAAATATACTCTGATTCAGAGTGTGGGATGACAAAAGTATATTGGGGTATGTTCTCTGGAACTACATCTATGACAAAGAAAGGTACAAGAGAGTAGACGGTGGAAGAGGCTGAAAGGCCATTTGACTGTAATAGAGGCCTCAGCCACTTCCACGGGAGCCCGAGAGCTGGGCTGGCTCCGAAGGCTGTCCAGAATGGCAAGGAGAAGGATGGCCTTTATATTCCTGAATCAGCCAGTCATTGCCCAGCTTTGGGCTGCCTAGCGGGGTGAAAGGGAGACCTTAAAAGAGTTTTTCTGGGGCCAAAGGTAATTCCTAGTAAGAAATACCAGCAACAACTGATACTTCCAGCAGCAGGGATGGGTATGTTGTTCCTGAAGAGGGATCAGGGTGAGGTACCTGAGTACCAACTAACACTAGGTACATGACGATTCCGTCGCAATGAATCCTCTGTCATTTGGACAGTATTCTTCAAATACGCCATTAAAAATCACTGAAACTACAGAAAGGCACATGGTCTCCCTGGCACCCCTCCCACCACCGTCCCTTCGGAAAACAACTTCAAGAGCTCTTCCATGTTTGGTTCAGGAAAAAAGAAAAATAGACCATGACTACCACAAGCAGACTTGGGAAGAAATGTTTCTTCAGTTAGCCCTAGCTTTGATTTTTGTTTTTTCTGAATATTTTCAGTTTATTTTACTTCAGTTTTTATTCATTTGTTAATGGAAGGTATGCATAAAATCTCCGTGGCAGTGTTAATGCTGGCTTTGGATCTCAGGGGAAAGGAGCCAGAAAACTTGGCTGCGCCAGTTCTAGAATTAGGCAGAACAAAAAACATCTTGGGGGTGGGGAGGTGGTTTGTTTTTTTGCCTTGTCTGTTTTTCAAAGATCAAATGATTGAAGACTTAAAACATGGTGACTGGTTCTTCAAATAAAGTTGATTTTTATTTGATATCAAGTAGAAGTACACCACACTGGCAATATCACAACCAGGGTAGCACAATGATAATTCAGTAGAAGGCATAAATATCGTTTGGGTTAAAAGAGGTTATAGAATCTAGGGACAGTGTGTCTCATGTGCCCCCTGGGGTTTCTGAGCACACCTCCGAGTTCCATTTCATGACATTGGAAACTTGGAAAAGATGTGCAAGCATTCTTATTTTGTTTTACTTTTGTTTTGTTTTGTTTTGTCAATCTGGGACACTAAAGTTGCTATGTCAGAGTTTATATTCAAGTAATTATATCAGGTTTATTTCTTTTTATGACCTATAATTTTTGGTTCCCTCAGCACATATGCATAGCTTGTTCCTATATAATCATTTATTGGTATTTGTTCTCTAGCTTGCTCTGGTATGTTCAGCCTCACTCTGTAACTCTGTAAAAAGATTGGACTCCAATGATTTGTTTATAAGTTTGTTTAACTCTGAACGTAATTATGGGTTTATGCTCCTACTTAAGCCACTTTACACATGGTAGGAAGCTTGCAAAACAAGGGCACAGAAATCTATTTAACCTATAAAGGACCTAAATGTAACAATAATGTTTGTAATGGAAAAAGCATTCCAAATTCTAGTTTGAATTTCCAACAACATAGGTAATTTATTCACTTGATAAGTATTTATTGAGTAATTTTTGTGTATTGGGCATCATACTAGGTGCCAAGGATAATAAGTCAAATAAGGTAGTCTCTCCATTCATGAAACATGTACCCTGATTGGAAGAGAAAAATAATGAGCTAATAAAGAAGAAAATAGATATGATCTCAATATTGTCAGGTGTTCCCGAGTGTAGTCTACAGATTGATGTCAAATGGGTGCTTGTTAGAAATGCAGACTCTCAGGCCCTACCGCAGACCCAGTGAAACAGAATCTGCATTTTCATAGGCTCCTTGGGTGATTCAGGTGTGCACAGTGAAATGTGAGAAATGTAGTTAAGGAGAACAAGAGACCAGGGTAGGAAAGAAAAGGAGTGGGAATGAAGGCATGATGGTCTGTAGTTCAGTCAGGAAAGCTTTTCTACTAAGAACATTTGAGAACATCAGGAAGCTGATGGAAGTGAGGAGGTAGCATGCATTTATCTGGGGAAACTATTCTAGTAGGCACAGAGAAGAGCGAGAGCAAAGGCCTTGTAGTAGAGGAAGATGGGGGAATATCAAAAAGACCAGGGATACCAGAGCAAAGGGTGAGGGGACACGTGGCCAAAGCAGTGGGTGACAGCATCTTTCCCAACTCCTGCCCTACTTCCTTGTCCCCCACCCGAGTCTCACCTCCCCCTACTCCCTCCACTCTTGCTGCCAGTAGGGAGAGTCGGGAATGCCCTCAAGCTCCAAGCCACTGCGGAGAGCTGGCAGAGTTGGGATCAGAGCTGGAGAAGAACTGAGGGAGAGAGGAATTTTCTCAAAAGCAGGGGCTTTTCATCCCCTGTAGCAAACTGACGCAAAGCTGGGCGTAAAGCAAAACTGTGAAATGCACAGTTGAATGAAAAGCATCAGTAAGGAGGCTGGTAGATGCAGAGCTGCTTTTACTCAAATAGAACATTCTCAGAATTAAGAATTGTTTATATTCCTGACTTCCAGAAAGTTAATCGGGAATAAATACAATATAAAAAAGGAGAATCTAATTTGTAGGATGCATCATATATATGCTTATTATCTCATGGACTATGTTGTAATATGATATATTTATAGAATTTATCATAGCAAGTTTTCTCCATTGCACTCCTGTTGTGCTACTTGCTTTTCCATATATGCCTTCATCCTCAAAATAATTGCAAAATACATAAATGCAAAATTTTTATAAGGTGAGTATCCCAAGGCTTGAAGAGGAAAATAGCTGGATTAAGACCACACAGCTGGAAAGAAACAGAGCCAGGATTCCAATCCAAGTATTTCAGGCTCCAAGGCCTGGGTTGTGTTTTGTTTTGTTTTGTTTTTTGCTGTGCCTTGCACTATCTCTCTGTCCAAGAAGCTAATGGAAATTCTAGATATGGAAGCAGCTAGCCAGTAGTTAATGTTATTTAACTCAATCTTGGATGTATGAGGAATAAAAGTGAGATATGCTGCTATGTTTTCTTCTACTTAAGGAGTAGAAGAAATCAATTTATTCTGTTTGAATTTCTTAGAATTATAGAACTCTGAACCTGGAATCATCATTGTAATTTTCATCTGGCTGAATATTTTTTATTTGTGTGGAAACTGAGGCCCTAAGGGCTTTTTAAAAAATACTAAACTAAGTTCCCTTATGGCTGCCTACTTAAATTATATAATATGATAAGGTGATCCTGCCTGAGCCATATAAATTGTTTCAATTTATAAGATAAATAAGCATGCTGGGGGGAAAAAAAACTTTTTACAGTCACTGTTGCTTGGATACCTGAGTGTATCAGTTACCTATCTCTAAATAAAAACACCACAAATGTAATGGCCTAATACAGGAGGTATTTACCTGCTCATGATTCTGTGGGTCTGCAGTTGGGGCTGTGATAAGCTGGATGGTGAGTCTGAAGGTCTTGCTAGGGGTCGTTCATGTGCATGCAGTTCTCTGGCACCTCAACAGAAGCTGGATGGTCGAAAATGGACTCACTCAAATATCCGATAGTCAGGGGGCACCTGGGTGGCTCAGTGGGTGAAGCAGTTGCCTTCGGCTNCGGCTCGGGTCAGGTCCCGGGGGTCCCGGGGGGGGGGTCCTGGAATGGATCCACGTGTCGGGCTCCCTGCTCAGTGGAGAGTCTGCTTCTCCCTTTCCTTCTCTCTCTTCCCCCTGCTTGTGCTCACTCTCTCTCACTCTCAAATAATATATAAAATCTTCGAAAACTGTATCTGCTACCTGGCTGTTGGCTGGAGAACCTGGGTTCTTCACAAGGCCTCTCCTCCTCCAGTAGGCTGGACCGGGCTTTCATTATGTGGCATCCTCAGTACAGCATTTCAAGAGGGTGAGAGTGGGAGCCACCAGATTTCTTGACACCTAGACTCTGGAATTCATACAACATTACTTTTGCTCTGTTCTATTGGCAGAGCAAGTTGTAAGGCCAGCCTGGACTCGGGGAGTGGAGAGATATACCATGTCTTGAAAGAAGAGTTGCCGTGTCATTGCAAAGAGGCTATATACGTGGACAGGAGACATTATTGGGGCCCTCTTTTCACACAAATTACATTGGGGAAGAAGGGGGGAAAGCCAAGATAAGAGCATTGGTCTGTATCCATTGTTCTATGCCAATGGTTCTTGAGATTTACCTTCATGAAAATCAACCACTTCTCATTAAAACACACATTGTTAGGCTTCAACCCCAGTGTTACTGAGTCAGGAGATCTGGGGTGAGGCCTGAGAGCTTGCATCTCTCAGAAGTCCCCAGGTGGTGCTACTGCTACTGGTCCTGGGACTGCACCTGCAGAACTACTACCATGGGCCTGAGTGGTGACAGGAAGGAGTTCGTCCCTACTCCTGCGTGCAATGTGGAGTGACATTTGAGTGAGATCCAGCACTGTGGATGCCAGAGGGAACCCCATGATATTTCAGCACCACCACTTCTCTCCCCACCCCCAAGAACTCTGTAGCTTGAAAGTTCAAGAAGATGGACAAAGCACTGAGCCCAGGCAGTATTGGCCGAGCCTAGCAGCTCAGAAATCTGGGGGGAGAATAGCCACACTTATACAGAGCTCCCCTAGAGATTCTCAGGAACATTTAGGTAGACAGGACTTCATATGGGACTGAAGGACTGCATGGCAGATGGAGGCAAAGAGCCAGCAAATCTGGTGGTAAATGTCAATGCGAATCCTTTCTTATCTGCAAGCTGCTGGGGCTGGGAACGTTCACATTCCACAATACCCGATTTAGCTGTTTCGAAATAAATTGCATATAGAACATACTAATGTGAAAACTCCAAATCAGGATATTGGAGTTCTTCAAATGTCCCAGGGTAATAACTATGAAATGATTGACCATTGGATATATAGACACATAGAAGTGCCCGTTAATAGAGGTTTCTAGTTGATTAAACACTGGTAAAACCATCCCTTCCTGTAATTAATTTTGGAGAGAGGAAGTCTCCAGTGTAATCAAGAAAGTGCTGCATTAGAGGTCAAGAAGCCTAAATTCTAATCTCACTTGTGCTACCAACTTTTTGTAAAGAGCCACATAGTAAATATTTTCAGCTTTGTGGGTCATGTGGTCAACTTTGTCATTGTATATTCAAAGCAGCTATACAATAGACAATACATAAACAAACAGACATGACTGTGGTCCATTAACACTTTATTTACAGAAACCCGAAGGGGGCAGGTGGGTCCAATTTAGCTTGCTCTTATCCCCTCAGCACTAGTCCTTCCTATAAACCTCAAGGCTTCTGAATTCAAGTACCTGTGACTCTGCGTAGGCACTCTGTTCCACAGGAGCAGCTCACCCACTTGCAGAGCAGGTTACAATTGCTGGGGAGAAAACATTCCTGGAACAGCATTCAACCACTCATGGACAAGAGGGGATGAATAAATACCTCGTCCTCACTTCTTAGATAGGACCACTCCGAAGCATGATCCAAACCACACGTCTCCAGTGGGTTGACCCACAGTTGCCACAGCGATAACCTGTTCATGAACATGCCTTGTATAGACTTTCTTCCCATCCCTATTCATTTCTTTACTCTTCCAGCACAGCTTTCTGGTATCGTCTACCAGTGAAACTACTTGTACTCAAGTCCCTGTCTTACGATCTACTCCAGAAGAAACTAAATTAGTACAGCAGATTTTAGAATGAGTGCCAATATTATACTTTTGAATGAATTGTGTTGTGATTTCCATTTTGCAGATGAGAAAATCAAGGATCAGAAAGATTAAATAATTTCTCCAAAGCTATAAAGCTAGTAAGTGTCAGAGTGGGAATTCAAAGTTAGGTCTCTGTGATTCCAAAGCCGATGCTATTAATCAGAACACTGTATCTCAAGCAGTGATTCATTTATCTTCATTCAAATTTTTGAAGGCTATATTTAAATATCAAATACTCACATAGAAGGTTATTTATACATTTATTATTTGAACTTCACTTGCCTCTTTAGCATGGAATTAAAGCATTCCAAAGCTACTTCAATAATACTTTAAATATCTAGGCCGTTCGATAAAAGCATGAGGTTAATTGGAGCCTGAGTGTAATCTTGGCATACTGCTGTTTATTTGTTTAATTTAAATTGTGGTAAAATAATTTATTATGAAAATGCCCTTTATTTATCTGCAATGATCATGTCTAAGGAAAGAAGGAAACTGTTGACTCTCACATTCTTACGCTCCCTTTGGGTCCCCATCATTCTCAAAAGCACAAGGAGGAGGGGCGCCTATCTGGCTCAGTTGGTAGAGCATGCGACTCTTGATCTCAGGGTCATAAGTTCAAGCCCCACCTCGAGGGTAGAGTTTACCTAAAATAAGCCAAAACCACACAAGGAGGTGTGCCACCCCTCTCCTTTCCTGGCTTCCCTGTTTCCCCACTGTTGACTCTGTTTCTGCTGTACCTTTAGGTTAAGTCACATCAGTTCCAGTGGATCCAAGGCTTTCTCTGCCTCATTAATTTATGATTACTCTACTGAAAACACCTAGATACATATATACAGTTATCTGCTTTATAATTAAAACCTTTAAACCTTAAAAACTTTCTCAAAGTCTAATACACCAGGATTAAGATTTTGTACCAAAAATGTGAAGCCCCCTAATCAATTATAATAACAGTATAAGAAATGAATTTTAGACCCTCCTCAAGATAATTCAAATCTCTGAGCAATTACAGAGGCCCTCCAACTCTTGGCAGCAATTAATTAATCAATTAAATCATATTTGTATGCATCAGTGAGATATGGGAGGGGAGGGTACTTGAAATAAAATGAGATGCGTCACACTATACAAGGGGAGGTGACAGCAGGAAACTCTGCTGGGGAGGCCCTAGTATTGCTCACACTGATCTGAAGGAAGTCTTTCTAATGTAAGCAAGCTGGAGTCCCTGGTCTCCGGCCAGGTTCTTCAACACTGTTCCCTAGTTAACAGGGTGGATACAATAGTGCTTTTAATATGCAAAATGGTGATAGAGTGTAAAAACTAGAGTATTTAGATGTTAATTAGACATTTTGCGATGATGAAGTTCCCTTTCTTCTCCCTCTCTTAACCTTTTGGCAGTTTTATTGCTTGGTTACCATCTCTGGTTGGGGCCAAGCTTTGAGGTCTAAACTGGCAAAGGAAGAGAAGTTCTAATCCATCACTTGCAATGCTTGTTGGAAGCATTCCTGGAAGTTTCAGTGTGGGGGGGGGAGGAGAGAAGGAGAATAACATCAATGGTTAAATAAAGTATTCTGATCATAAGAGATTTTTCATTTATGCATATATCCTGCATTTTAATAGAAATAAAGTGTCCATTTCAGTAAAATTACCTTAGTGTTCTTATATCATTTAACTCCTTCCAAAAAAGGACCTTTGCTGGAAAATCACTACAGAATATATGGTATTGTTGAATTTCTTCTCAAGCTATTATCAAGTGGAAATTACAATTATTTAAACATAGTCATGAGAGCAGGCATCCCACAGCCCACAAAGGAAGGACTTCTCCATTTATTCCTAATATTTTCTAAAATTTGTTCTGAATCAATTTCAAATTGAATATAACTTTATCCTCAAAGAAAGAGGATTCCCAAAGGAAATTGTAGCAGTTTGCACTTAAATTGTAGATTCTAAGATTGTGATCTGAAAGGTCTTTGAGAGGTCGTTCATTCTTCTCCACTGTTTTCCGGAAAGGCTCTCTCTTAGAAGCAGTCTTAAGGTTAACGGCTTACTCTCTTCTTAAAAAATTAAGAGTAGGTGGAGTTCCACCACTGCTGTTACACTCAAGACCATCTTTCAACTGCTTAACCCAAGTTCCAGTTACTGTCTAAATCATTTTTTTGAGTAGAAAAAAACAATGCTGCTCACTTTATTAGACATTCTTCAAAGTCTGTTACTTAATCTCCCTCCAAACTTTGGCTTTTTTGCATAAGTCAGGTGAGTGCCCATGGCCTGTCAACAAAAAAGCTGTTTCTTAAATATTTAAATATCTCTGTGGCCCCCCTTCTACTCCCCCCAAGTATGTTTCCATATTGTTTTTCTGTTATAGGCTTCAGCATTCGACCATATTCCATAATGACTGGTCTATTCATCACTCAGCCAGATCACAAAGTACCTTTTCCAACCTTTATATGATGATATCATTCTGCCTGCTGTAATGTTACTTCTAGCTCATAATAAATTTGGCCACTAGTTGAGGACCTGGTATTTTTCTGCCACTTTACCCTAGCCAGTCATGTCCTTCTGTACTGGAACATCCAAAAAGTTTTCCCTTGCAATATAAAGTATCTTTAAACTGACTCACGTGATTTAGACATGATCATGTTTTCCCCATCCCAGAACTAGTCTACCTCAACCACACATTCTCCTCCCGGTACTAGCAGATCTCTCTCCTCTCATTCACAGCCACTATTGTAGGAAGAGTTCTCTTCATTCCTGGGTCTAGTTCTTCCCCTCACTGCAGCCTTGCTGTATGCTTCCTTCAGGCCACCGAAAATGCTTCGAAACATATATATGATGCATCCTATGTGTCTCCTCTTACCTCCCTGGCTACTCTTTTTCTGCTTCTTGGCTGGCTCAACCTTCTCTGTGTGGCTTTGAAATGTTTAAAGTAATGCAGGCTTCCTTTTTTACATTCTTTAATCTCTTGGATAATCTCATTCACTTGCATGGTTACAATTACCAACTATATGTTGAAGTTTCTCACATTCTTACTTGAAATCTACACCTCTCTTTTGAGTTCTGAGTTTGCACACTAATTCAGAAGTATAGCAGTGGAAAAATAGACAAATATCTGTATCATCATGGAGCTAATGTTTCTGTGTTGATAGACAATAAAGAAAATAGATACAACATGTTCAAATGTTCTTGTTTTTTAAGATTTTATTTG
The DNA here is from genome assembly GCF_002007445.2 of Ailuropoda melanoleuca. Lineage (NCBI taxonomy): Eukaryota > Metazoa > Chordata > Mammalia > Carnivora > Ursidae > Ailuropoda > Ailuropoda melanoleuca. The sequence continues at coordinate 27,084,315 of NC_048238.1, read as the reverse complement.
AGAGAGAGAATGAGGGAGAGAGAGAGAGAGAGCAGGGGGGAGGGGCAGAGGGAGAGGGAGAAGCAGACTCCCTGCTGAGCAGGGAGCCTGACTCTGGGCTTCATCCTGGCACTCCAGGATCTTGACCTGAGATGAAGACAGGCATTTAACTGACCGAGCCACCCAGGTGCCCCAACATGTTCACGTGTTCTGAAGTGATAACTGCAATGGCAAAGAAAGCAGGGAAGAGTGTAAGGAGTGTGGGTATGGAGTACGAGGGTGAGGCTAATAGAGACACCTTCGCTGAAAATTCAGATAGAATTTAGGTGAAGGCTTGAATGTGGTCAGAATGTGAGCCATGTGGATTTCTGGGGGAAGTACATTCTAGGCTGCAGCATTCCAGGGATGGCGTCCTAACAAATGCCCTGAGAGGGCAGCATGACTAATATCAGAAGAACAACCAGTGTGGCTGGAGCACAGTGAGTGAAGAGGATAGCAGTTATGAGATAAGGTCAGATGAGGCGAGTTTTAAAGGCCCTTGGGATGACTTTTACTTTTACTTCGTGTAAGACAAAGAACCAGTAGAAGCTTTTGAGCCCACCAATGAGATCATCTGACATAAGTTTTGGCAAAAATTTTCTGGGTGCGTTAAGAATAAACTGTAAGGAGAAGATCAGTGGAGAAGCAAGAGAGGACCAGTTAGGATACTAATAGAATAACTTAGGTGAGAAATTGTGACAATTTGTCCAGAGTAGGGGCAATGGAAGTGATGAGAGTTGGACAGGTTCTGTATGTGTCTAAAAGCTAGAGCCAGCAGGATTGGTTGACAAATTTGATAAGAGGAATGAGAAAATTGTAAGAATGGTGTTGTCATTTAACAAGTAAGGGGAGATGGTAGGAGGTACAGAGTGGTGGGAAGCAATATAAAAAAAACCCCTCTTTGTACAAATTAAGTTACATATGCCTACTAGTTGTCGAAATGTAGATGTAGAATAGGTAGAAGGATATATGCCCTGGAGGTTAGGAGAAAGATCCAGTCGAGAGATATAAATATGCAATTTTTAGCATATAGCTGAGCCATGATGTTGTGCTAGTGAAAGCCTAGGGGTGAATGCGGATAGAAAAGAGAGGACCTGCAAAGACAGCCCTGGAGGACCCTAATGGTAAGAGGCTACGGATACAGTAATGAGTAGTCATTGAAATAGGGGGAAAACCAGGACAGAAACCTAGAAGCTAAGTGAAGGAAGTGAATTCAAGAGAAGGACTTGATAAATCATGTCACACGTTGCCTGTAAGTCTAGTAAGATAATGCCTGAGAACCAGCCTTGGATTTAGAAAACTTGGATGGAGTGGTAGAGGAGTGCAGTACTGACTAGTGAATTCAAGAGAACCCATATATCCAACAACTCGCTCACCATCCATACTTGATCATCTTTCCGACTCTTCAACTCTACCGTGTCCAAAATTGAACGAGTGAATTTACTCTCCCATCTGCTTTTCTTGTATTGCTATCTCAGGAAATGGCAACACCATCCACTCAAGCCAGTACCAGTAAGCGATCATAAATAGATACCTTTTTCTCCTTCAGTTTTCTTATCCAATCGACCATCAAGTCCTACTAATGTCACTTAAATATCTTCCAAATTATTTCAGCCATCTCCATCCCTTCTGCTACCATCAAATTTTACCTTGCCTCCTAACTGATGTCATTTACCCCTCTCTAGCCTATTCCCCGTAGAAACATGCTCCACAAAGAATAATACTGCAACATGTAAGCCTCATTTATTATAATCCTTGAATGGTATCCCATTGCTTTTAGAATAAATCCCCAGATCATTAACATGTCCCCCAAGGTCTGATGTAATGGTTCCCCTGCTTACCCTTCTTGCTCCACTACCCCCCACCTTTTCTTCAAAGCCTAGCCTCTCTTCCTTTTTTAGCTCCTTGAGCATGTCTGCTTCTTCCTGACATATGGTTTGACGTATGTTTTGGCTCAGGGTTTCCACACCTACCACTCTCTCACCTGGATCATCTCTCCCCGTACTCATTCTTTAGATCTCAGTTGCACCTCTTATTCTGCAGAACTCTTTCCTTGAGCCTCCTATGACACAATCTGAAAACATATTTTTTTCTCTTTCATAACCTTATCAGTATTTTGATTTCTAAATTATTTATGTAATTATTTTTCATTTCCTAACAGACTCTGTGTTCCAGGAGTATCCTATTTTATATCTTGTTCATCAGTGTATACCCTCCTGTGTATGTGACTTTTTATTCAGTGACTAGCTTGTAGTACATGGTCAGCTAATATATTTTGACCAGATGCATAGTACATTTATTTTGGAGTTGCATCAAATAAGTCAACGTTCCATGTAATTATAATACCAGAGAGATTAAGTGATTATATGCTTGTCCAGCGGGTTTGTGGCAGAATCAGGACTCAAACCCTCATTTGCTGAGCCTGATTTTGGTGCTCTTCAGTATTCTTACATATCGCAACCTGTTTTTGTTTAGCTGCAACTGACAGATACGTTTATCCTCACATTCTCGGTGGTAAATCCTGTTTTGTTAAGACTGCAGTATCGGGGCGCCTGGGTGGCACAGCGGTTAACCGTCTGCCTTCCGCTCAGGGCGTGATCCCGGCGTTGCGGGATCCGGCCCCACATCAGGCTCCTCCACAATGAGCCTGCTTCTTCCTCTCCCACTCCCCCTACTTGTGTTCCCTCTCTCGCTGGCTGTCTCTATCTCTGTCGAATAAATAAATAAAATCTTTTAAAAAAAAGACTGCATTATCGATCAAATAGGGATATGCTGTGGGTCTGACGCAAATCTTGCAAGCTAAATCTTACCCCCATCTGGTTTCTTGCCTCTCATTCTTGACAATGTCTTGATATCCAAATTGAGAACCTCTGTTTAATGGTCTAACATGCTGTCTCCCTCTGATAATTTATTCACTTTATTCCCTCTCTCATCTCGAATGTTTTCTGAGAAAATATATTTTCTTCTCCTTTTCCAAAGTGCTTCCCAATCCATGATGAGTTCATTGAACATTCAATGAACCTATTCTAATATTTAAGCAAAATTGCTATTGGCAGTAACTACACCAGTGCCTAAATTGTAATATAGACCTATAATAGAAAAACAAAAAGTCAAAATTATAATACCTCCCATTCTTCTGAGATAATTAGCATAACTTCAAAAAAAATCATTGTTCTCCAACACTAAAAAAGCAGGAACTAAATAAAGCAAATTAGTTAATCTTTGATGTTACTTCAGCTTCTCAGGATTATTCTTTATTTTTGAAGAAATTCATGGGTAAAAGATATAAATAAACTTCCTATAATGTTTACTGTGGATTATAAGTGCAGAAGGTAGTTTTACTTCTCAAAGTGAATTTAAAAAGTTGTTTCCTCCATATTATTTTTTCGATTATGATCTGATGATAAGATTTTTTGCTAAGTCCAGCAAGATCAGAAGAGAACCCTTATTATTTTCCATCCTGATTCTTATTTGTTTAAGGTAAAACATGCCTTTTTCTTTTGAACCTGCACTCTGTGTTTAACAAATGAGGACGTAACTCGGAATTGAATTGTGTGCTTTGGATGAGGTTTTTTCAAGGTCAGTACCCAGTTTCACAAGAAATTTTATTTTTTTCCAATACGGCTGACATCCACTCCCACCAGCTGAAAGACAAACTTGTCTAATAAAGCTTTCAGATTCAATTTGCTCTCTGCATACAGCTTGAGGATCTCTGGAGGTCACTCATAGCACGTGCAGCAACCCCAACAGGGATAAGTAATGAAAAGATTCTGGTTAAAAAGCTGACACTATCCTTTACCACCTCCTCGAATGAGAATATAATAAGCAAGTTTATAGACATAAATCTCTATGATTCTGGGGATTTCCATCTTGATCTCTGACTCTAAGGAACGCTTGGATGCATGGATTTGTATCTATTATCTGAGTGAATAAATGCTTCATATTGAGCATATTGAGGAAAATCTATTTTAACAACAAAGGTTTGATGTAAATCAGGCAAAACAACATTGTCATTTCATGTTGAACTCTGTTAGAGGGTCCCAAAGGCCTCACAGTCGGCCTCTATTCCAGTAACACCTAGACATATCATAGCTTTTTTCAAAAATAATACCTGTTTCGGTTATTCCCTCTGGCTTTCGCATTGACCCGAACATACCTAATATTGATCTTAGAGCTAACACGCATTAATGCCTTGCTCTGTACCAGCCATGTTGCTAAATATTCTTTGTGCGCCATTCTGTTTAATCTTAAAACAGCCTTATGGGATAGGTTCCATGTTATTTTCTTTCTCACCACAGGAGGAGAATAATACTTAGAGTTGTTATCCCAAAGACAACCAGGTACAAAGCAGACATAGCGTGGCTCTGAAACCATATCTTCCTCAAGTCCATGCCTGTCTTCAAATGTTTCTGTTGACTGTACTTAGTCTTGGCAGCGTGGATGATGCAGTGGACTATCGAATCCGTTCTATCATAATGTTCATACTTTTATTTTCCAAGTGCAGTTCGATAGAAATATTCTGTCCCCCTTCTTTTTTCTCTTGCATGACATCCAAATCGTATATTAAAGCTACATGTGTGGACCGTGTCTTAAATAGGAGCACCCTTGATGCTTAGTACTAACCTTGTACCTATGGAAGTGATTTCAGTAAGAAGAAATATATAGTAGGGTTTTTTCATCTGTCTTTCTCTCTTTCTCCCTCTTTTTTCCCCTTCCCCTGGAAGATAGGGCCATGGGGACAAAAAAAAAGGCATTGAGATGATAGGCCTGTTTCTCCCACAATTTAACTGTTGAGCTTTATTTATTCTCCTAGTTTCATATCTGTCAGTACAAGGTCAAACAGCAAGTACAGCAGCAGAATTATAAAAAGTAGATGTGGAAAAGATCACAAAGCACTCTAGTCAAGTGCCCTGCTGCAATCCAAAATTAACTTTTAAAAAACCTACTTAAGCAGTGCTTCATTTAATCTCTTCTTAAGGAACATCACAACCTTCTTGGTCAGACCTGGCTTCCCAAAAATATTACCTGGTGTTTTCCTTGTTTAGTAGCTGTGGTGAATAAGTGGACCCTCTTGTTCACTTTGGCATGAAATCATTGAAATGAATATTGACTTGGACTTCATCCAACCAAGCACACAACCTGTAAAACTAGGCTTCATCCTCTCTTCAGGGGAGCCTCCCCTTTTGCCCTCAAAGTGATACATGCCCCTCTAATATGTCTACCTCCATTTACCTCTCATCTCCAGTTTTAACTCATCCCCTGCTCTCCTCCTTTTCATGATTGGTTATTATGGTAGGTTTTTTTCTTTATTTCACTTGAACCTGGGGTTATATGCTTTTAAAAAATACTAAGAGCCACTGGACTAGACAATATGGAAATTTCTGTGAAAATAAAAGCACAGTTAACAGCCTTGTTAGAATTCACCAAAATGGATAGCACTGACCTCTCCACTTAGCCAGTGTCCCACTTAAGCATGCCCCTAAACCAGTATGTATTTTTCACATGTGGATAAATCTGAGGCATTATAGTAAAAGCTGTAGTGAGAAAGGCAGTGGGTGTGAGTGGATTGAAATAAATGAGTGGGCAGAAAAGATGAGGACAGTAATAAGCCATACTAAACATGTACACTCAAGGAATAAATTGGCAGTGGCACGGTAACTAAATGAATGATAAGGTTGGCCAGACTGACACATGAATAGCAACGAAAACAAGTCATGACTACAGTCAGCGAGGCTAGAAATGGAGAAAACAAAACGTTGAAATTGGAATGATCATAAACAATACAATTCTTTATAAGTGCATATTATCTACTTTGATCTTAAAAATATCCCTGAAGAGTGAGGATTATTATTTTCTGTATTTGGGGAAACTGAATAAGAAAGGACTCAAGACAGAAGATTTTATCTTTCTATTTCTAGTGCATTGTTGCTCAAACTATTACTAGTGAGGATAGGAAATTATTCACCAAATTATAGCATGTTGCAATTAGGGGATGCCTTCTGAAGCTTGGAAGATATAGTTTGGTGGGGCCAATAAAAAATCCTTATTTTATATAAAGTAAGTTATTAGTTTATAGAATCTACTATTTCAGTAAGAATTAAGTTAATGATATAAATTACTGTGAGAAGGTTTTAGGTCAGGGTTTGGCAATTTTTTTTTTCCTGTAAAGAGCCAAATAGTAAGTATGTTTGGTTTTGCAGGTCAGAAGGTCAGCTGGGCTACTGAAGTGCACAGGGATTCATCGATGGTACATAAATGAATGAGTGCACTTGTGTTTTAGTAGAACTTTATTTACAAAAATGGGTGGTGAGTCGAATTTGGCATGAAAAATGTAGTTTACTAACCCCTTTTTTAGATAAATATTTGCTGATAGACTCATAGTAGCTAATAAAGGAAATATAGGTTGTTGAATGTATTTCTCTAATGTTTTTAAGGCTTCCTCCAAGGAGAAAAAGATTTCTCATCAATAGTGTTTTAAAGGCTTACTCAGAAATAGGAATACATGTGCCTAGCATAGGATGGAAACTTATAAAGCCTTTGTAGTAGAAATGAAGAGATTGTAAGAAATACCTGATATAGGTGTGTGTATATATATATATATATATATATGAAAAATATTTTACCTCACTTTAGAGAACATTTGCTCTTCTCAGTAGTGAAAGTACAAAAACAAGGGGTAACTAGATATCAGATGTTTTCATTCTTATAAACGTTTAATACCATATATGTAATTATTGAGACACCATTAGGTGTACCTAAACAGAAGTAATCATTTCTGTATTGTCTGAAATCGAATTACTGCTCCCAGTTCTAAGGATGACAGTGTTATATATCACCCTGGAGCCTGCTTTGAACCTTGAAACCCTTAGCGCACTTCTACAACGGTGGAAGGATCTCCCAAAGAAGCATCATAGACAGCAGAAAAAAGGCTATCATAATGCCATTTTAGCTGACTAACAAATAATGAGTAAGTTGGAAACAGATAAAGTACGTAGTCAGAACCAGTGAGAGATGTCACTATCAGGGAGATGAGAAGCTATTTCCGAATACACTCTTAGTTAATAGTGAGGTTCCTTCTCCAACTGTAGGTTCTAATTTTGTATATGAAAGGAGAACATTTCTTCAAGAGAATTGGAAGACAAGTCACAGATTAGGAGAAAATATTTGCAAAAGACACATCTGATAAGGAACTGTTACTCAAAATAAACAAAGAACTCTTAAACTCAACAATAAGAAAACAAACAACTTGATTAAAAGTGGCCCAAATCCCTGAACGGACACATCCCTGAAGATAGAAGATGGCACATAAGCATATGAAAAGATGCTGTGCCACATGGTGTCATGGGGGAAATGCGGGTTATGACAATGAGAGAAAAAGATAAAAGCAAACAACAACAACAAACAGCAGTGAGACACCACTACAGAACTATTAAGAAGAGCCAAAATCAAGAGCCCTGACCTTCTCTAAATGCTGGTGAGAGTGTGGGGCATTAGGAACTCTCTTTTATTATTGGTGGGATTGCAAAATGGTACAGGTAGTTTGGAAGACAGTTTGGTGGGGTTTTTTAGGGGTTTTTTTTTGGTTTTTTTTGGTTTTTGTTTTTGTTCTTTTTACAAAAGAAAACATACTCTTACCATATGATCGGGCAATCACACTCCTTGGTATTTACCCATGGGAGTTGAAAACTCATGTCCACATAAAAACCTGCACATGGATGTTTATAGCAGACTTAGGTGCAATTGCCAAAACTAGGAAGCAACCAAGATGTCCTTCAGTAAGTTGATGGATAAGTAAACTGTTACAGCCAGACAATAAAATATTATTTGGCACTAAAAAGAAATGAGCTATTAAGCCATGAAGAGACATGGAGGAACCTCAAAGGCTTATTACTAAGTGAAAGAAGCCAGTCTGAAAGGACTACTTTTACTACGGAGTCAGTGAGATCAGTGGTTGCCGAGGGTGCAGCGGAAAGGGGTTGGGACTTGGGGAAGAGATGCATAGGGAGAGCACAGAGATTTTTAGGGCAGTGAAAATATTCTGTATGATTCTGTATGATAATGATGGATGCATGTCATTATACATTTTTCCAAACCCATAGACTCTGTCACCCAAGGGTGAACCCTGAGGCATATTATAAACTTTGGGCAATTATAATAGATCAATGTAGTTACATCCTGGGTAAAAAGTGTACCATTCTGGTGAGTGATATTGGTAATGGGGAAGGCCATGCATGTGTGGGGGCAGTGAGTACATGGAGAAACTCTGTGCCTCCTTCTCAATTTTGTTGTAAACCAGAAACCTGTTTTTTAAAAGTCTTTTAAAAGTTTTTTCTTTTTTAATTAAAAAAGAGCATTTGGTGTGCATTGGTTTCATTCATTTGTCGATACACTAATTCAGCGAATAATGTGTGCCCTGTTGTATGCTAGATGCTATGGATACAGTACCGACCAAGGTAAACACACTTCCTGGACTTTAAGAAAATAAGACAGTTATTTAAATAACTATATATGACAAATATTAGGATATAGAATGCTATAACCAAGTCTGGAATGGTATAGGTGGTAGATGTCAGGGAAAGCTTTCTGGAAAAAAGGAACCATGAAGATGAGACTTGAAGAATATATGAGTGTATGTAGGCAAACAGGTTAGGGGAGGTAGAGAGTATTCCAGGCAGGAGAAATGGCATGAGTAAAAACTAGAGGCAAGAGGGAACCTGACAGGCAATTGAAAGCTACTGGAGCATTCTAGTGATGTAATCATATTTGGGTTTTGGAGAGATTGCTCTGGTGAAAGAGTAGAGAATGGGTGAGAGAGGAGTAACACTGGTGACTGTGCCAGTAATCCAGGTGAGAGACAATGATGATGTCAACTAGGGCAGTGGGGGAGGGAATGAAGGTAAGTGAACAGATTAAAGAGGTACTGGCATCGAGAAACAGCAAGTCTTGGGGGCTGACTGGACATAGAGGGGAGAGATACAGAGAACTCCAGTAGATTACCCGAACTTCTAGCTTGACAAACTGGGTGGGTGGTGGTAGAAATTACTCAAGTGTGGACTGTTTTAGGGTTCAGGGGATGGCATATTCAATTTTGTATATACCAGGTTTGAGATGCTAGCAAGACCACCAATTAGACTTGCCATATGTGTCAGGGAAGAGGTTTAGGCTCAAAATACGGATACCAGAGTTATCAGCAAATACTGTAACACATAATAACTAAGTCTCAAAAGTGGAGATCACCGAGGGAGTGTATTTAGAATGAGAAGAGAAAAGGACTTAGGACAGAACCCTAAGGACTTCCTGCATCTGACTTCCAGAGTAAAGTAAGCCAACAAAGGAGCCTGAGGAGTGGCTTATGTCAGAAATAGAAAGCCAGGGGCGCCTGGGTGGCGCAGTCGTTAAGCGTCTGCCTTCGGCTCAGGGCGTGATCCCGGCGTTATGGGATCGAGCCCCACGTCAGGCTCTTCCACCATGAGCCTGCTTCTTCCTCTCCCACTCCCCCTGCTTGTGTTCCCTCTCTCGCTGGCTGTCTCTATCTCTGTCAAATAAATAAATAAAATCTTTAAAAAAAAGAAAAAGAATCCTCAATGTAGGCTTGCTTTGTTTTAGCCTATGACTTCCTTTATGGCTGATAAATTTTCATTTGCATCTTCTTCCTCTCCCACTCCCCCTGCTTGTGTTCCCTCTCTCGCTGGCTGTCTCTCTCTCTGTCAAATAAATAAATAAAATCTTTTAAAAAAAAGAGAAATAGAAAGCCAGTGCAGAACGAAGTCAGACATTCAAGTTTCTCTTTAAATAAGGGGAGGCAGTATTGAAAAGATAGTAAGATTCATCCCTGGTTGTTTGGCCAGGCATGTGCTATGAAAGTATATTGGAGGGAAGAGAATAGTAGCAACTAGAAAGTATAGTCAGTAATGGCTACAGGATCGGCTGAAGTGATAACTATGGAATTCAAGCTGGAGAAGGCAGCATGTGAAAGCAAAGAGGAAAAAGTCAGAAGAATGGTAATCTTGGGAGGATAAAGCAGGTGGTGCCAAGGGGAGCACAAGGGAGGGTTTCAAGGTATAAGTAATATTCTATTTCTTGATGGGGGTAGTAGCTATATGAGGTGTTGCTTTATGATTATTCTTTAAACTCTCTCTGTATCTTCTGTGTAATCATCCATAGGTAAGAAAAATCTCACTGTAAAAAGAAAACACATGGCTTCCAAAACGTGATCATCCCAAATGTAGTAGATACCCCTGGTACCTGGAGTCCCACGCCTTCGACCCACCTCTGGTTGCAGTTGCAGTGGACAGGCCTGTTTGAGCTCAGACTCACCTTTAGCTGCCAATGCTACATTGAGCTAATCGTCCAGGGAATGGCTCTTGTTTTCCCACTTTCTGCCCAAAGGATTTCTCTGACATGCCAGGAGCCCACAAATCCTGTGAGCTAACCCAGCCTAGAACTTCTGATGATGAGCAACTCTCAACCAATGGGAAATGAGAGCTCGTGATTATATTTTTAGCCTCTATTCCTTCAAGAAGATAGTTTGGGGCAGCCTTCTGCATGCTTCCTGGGAACATGGAAAGTTTCTGGCAGAATCCATGTCCTGTTGCCCATAATAGTGATCTTACACATTATGTTGGCATTTCTGCCTTCTCTGTCTCACTTTTTTCCTTCATTCCTGTTTCCCAGGGATCAGCTCCCACAAAAACTGTATGTACCCAAGTCCTCGTCCAGGCCCTGTTGTCAGGGGGCCCAAAGACAATAATAAAAAGAAATGGAAGGGACAATTAGAGGAAGAGATCATAGTAGGTGAAGAAATTTTCTCTGTATGCCAGACAGAGTATTTAATGGCCTACTTAAGAGTTCCATTTAGATGTTTCAAAAGTACCCTCATGATTTCTCCTGTAATCAAATTCATGATCTCTCCCCATCATTCCCCTCTGCTTCAGGTTTTGTAGCACCTCTCATCCTGTAACACAACCTTGGGAATCATTCTTGACACCTTCCACTTCACTGCTGCTGGACGTCAGTCACCAAGTCCAATTGATTTTCTCTCCTAGATATTTCTTGGATCAGCTTTCCTCTTTTGATTTCTCCTGCACTGCCCTTTCCCAATCCAGCGTGTGTTTCCTAAACCTTTACAGTAGCCTTGTTTTGGGATGACCATAGTCCTGGTTTGTCCTGGGCAGACATGGGTTATGTCCATTGTCTCAGTGTAAATAATAGTGCCCCCTTGGACTCTTAACACTATCCAAGTTTTCATAATAAATAATACGGTCACTCCAATAGAAACTAATCTCTACTTAATTCTTTCTCTCCTACACAGTGTAGCCATGTAATCCTTTCAAAATGAAGCATGAGAGACTATGGACTCTGAGAAACAAACGAAGGGCTTCAGAGGGGAGGGGTNTGCCTTTGGAGATGTGTCGTGAAAAAGGTTGCTCTGGCCGATGTCATAGAAGTTGTTGCCTATGTTCTCCTCTAGAATTTTGATGGATTCCTGTCTCACATTGAGGTCTTTCATCCATTTGGAGTTTATTTTTGTGTATGGTGTGAGAGAGTGGTCAAGTTTCATTCTTTTGCATGTAGCTGTCCAATTTTCCCAGCACCATTTATTGAAGAGACTGTCTTTTTTCCACCGGATGTTTTTTCCTGCTTTATCAAAGATTAGTTGCCCAAAGAGCCGAGGGTCCATTTCTGGGTTCTCTATTCTGTTCCATTGGTCGATGTGTCTGTTTTTGTGCCAGTACCATGCTGTCTTTGTGATCACAGCTTTGTAGTACAGCTCGAAATCCGGCATTGTGATGCCCCCAGCTTTGTTTTTCCTTTTCAACAGTTCCTTGGAGATTCGGGGCCTTTTCTGGTTCCATACAAATTTAAGGACTATTTGTTCCAGTTCTTTGAAAAATGTCCTCGGTATTTTGATCGGGATAGCATTGAAAGTGTAGATTGCTCTGGGTAGTATGGACATTTTAACTATGTTTATTCTTCCAATCCATGAGCATGGAATATTTTTCCATCTTTTTGTGCCTTCTTCAATGTCCTTCTAGAGTGATCTGTATTTTCTAAAATATAGATCCTTCNCGAATCTCCAAGGAACTGTTGAAAAGGAAAAACAAAGCTGGGGGCATCACAATGCCGGATTTCGAGCTGTACTACAAAGCTGTGATCACAAAGACAGCATGGTACTGGCACAAAAACAGACACATCGACCAGTGGAACAGAATAGAGAACCCAGAAATGGACCCTCGGCTCTATGGGCAACTAATCTTTGACAAAGCGGGAGAAAACATCCAGTGGAAAAAAGACAGTCTCTTCAATAAATAGTGCTGGGAAAATTGGACAGCTACATGCAAAAGAATGAAACTTGACCACTCTCTCACACCATACACAAAAATAAACTCCAAATGGATGAAAGACCTCAATGTGAGACAGGAATCCATCAAAATCCTAGAGGAGAACATAGGCAGCAACCTCTTTGACATTGGCCACAGCAACTTTTTTCGTGACACTTCTCCAAAGGTAAGAGAAACAAAAGAAAAAATGAACCTGTGGGACTTCAAGATAATAAGCTTCTGCACAGCCAAGGAAACAGTCAAAAAAACTAAGAGACAGCCCACGGAATGGGAGAATATATTTGCAAAGGACACCACAGATAAAGGACTGGTATCCAAGATCTACAAAGAACTTCTCAAACTCAATACACGAGAAACAAATAAACAAATCATAAAATGGGCAGAAGATATGAACAGACACTTTTCCAATGAAGACATACAAATGGCTAACAGACACATGAAAAAATGTTCAAAATCATTAGCCATCAGGGAAATTCAAATCAAAACCACACTAAGATACCACCTTACGCCAGTTAGAATGGCAAAAATAGACAAGGCAAGAAACAACAAATGTTGGAGAGGATGTGGAAAAAGGGGATCCCTCTTACACTGTTGGTGGGAATGCAAATTGGTTCAGCCACTTTGGAAAACAGTGTGGAGGTCCCTTGGGATAGGCTGGTGATGCGTGGTGGGGAGGGCACGTATTGCATGGTGCACTGGGTGTTATACGCAACTAATGAATCATCGAACTTTACATCAAAAACCAGGGATGTACTGTATGGTGACTAACATAATATAAAAAATATTAAAGATGAAAAAAAAGTTAAAAACAGAGCTACCCTATGATCCAGCAATTGCACTACTGGGTATTTACCCCAAAGATACAGACGTAGTGAGGAGAAGGGCCATGTGCACCCCAATGTTCATAGCAGCATTGTCCACAATAGCTAAATTGTAGAAGGAGCCGAGATGCCCTTTAACAGATGACTGGATTAAGAGGATGTGGTCCATATATACAATGGAATATTACTCAGCCGTCAGAAAGAACGATTACCCAACATTTGCAGCAACATGGATGGGACTGGAGGAGATTATGCTGAGTGAAATAAGTCAAGCAGAGAAAGACAATTATCATATGGTTTCTCTCATCTATGGAACATAAGAACTAGGAAGATCGGTAGGAGAAGAAAGGGAAGAATGAAGGGGGGGTAAACAGAAGGGGGAATGAACCACAAGAGACTGCGGACTCTGGAAAACAAACTGAGGGCTTCAGAGGGGAGGGGGGTGGGGGATTGGGATAGGCCGGTGATGGGTATTAAGGAGGGCACATATTGCATGGTGCACTGGGTGTTATATGCAACTAATGAATCATGGAAAACTACATCAAAAACTAAGGATGTACTGTATGGTGACTAACATAATAAAAATTATTATTAAAAGGAAATGAAAAAAAGGGGAATGGAAAAGAGAAGTGGGAAATGTATGGTGGTTGTAAAAGAGGATGTATCTGAAGAAGTGGAAATAAACATATAATGAACTGTTTTTCTTATTCCAGGCACAGAGTTATCCAGGGGAGGTGAGAAATTCAGAGGGATTAAAAGCCCTGCCCGAGCCTTAATAGCAAGTAAGGGCTAATTTAATAGACCCTGGCCCAACTGCACCCCTCACTCTCGTACTCTTTGCCTAGCTGTTTTTCTTTGTCCCCTTTACCATTCTCTAAAATCATTTAAAATTTGTATTTCTTTCCTGTCTCTTTTCTCTGTCAAGATGTAAGCTCCATCATTGGGGCGCCTGGGTGGCACAGCGGTTAAGCATCTGCCTTCCGCTCAGGGTGTGATCCCAGCGTTCTAGGATCGAGCCCCACATCAGGCTCCCCTGCTATGAGCCTGCTTCTTCCTCTCCCACTCCCCCTGCTTGTGTTCCCTCTCTCGCTGGCTGTCTCTATCTCTGTCAAATAAATAAATAAAATCTTAAAAAAAAAATGTAAGCTCCATCAGGCCACAGGCTGTGTTAGGTTTACCACTGTACCCTCGGTGTCTAGAATGGGGATGCCCAGGAGCCAGTGGGTTCACAGAAGTGTTGTCAAACATTTCTTAGTCCAGTGATGTTTGCATTCACCCCATATGGAGTTTGGATCATTTTGCCACCTTGAAGTTTTATGACCTGTTTCTTTTCCCATCTTTGCTGCATATCTGTCTACCTATATTTTTCTAGCTGTCTTCCCCTCACACTTCCCTCCTCCCCCAACTTCCTCTCTGCTACAAATTGTAGTCCGAACAAGACTGGAGCCACTTTCCATTGATTGTGATGTCAGTGCTTTGAGTGACAACTCCATGTGGAGAACTTTGAACCTCCTGCTGACTCATTGTTGGCTTTAAAAAAAATACTCATCTTCTTCCTGAATCCACGGAGTAAATTTATGCCCATAAAATAGACAAAACTTCTAGAACAAAAACTGTGTGAACATGAGAAGTATTGGTCTGGCCTTGATTTCTAGACTCAAAAGTATCATAGCAATTTTAAAAAAGGGAGGAGGGGAGGTTTTCAAGTATTTTTATCATTCAACCCAATTTTAACCAATTTATTTTGTGGTTTGACTGTAAGAACCATGAAATGCCTTTTCAGTGTATTATCATTCTCAATATTCCTACCTGTGTAAAAGAAGAACAAAGATATTGTTCAAGAATAAAAAATAGTGCAGTGGTAGAAAAATTCAGTTTAACGTATTTCGGTGGAAGTTGTCACATGACACCTGTCTCCAGCTCTGCTCGCGGAAGAGTCATTGTTTCCTTGCAACAAACTGGTCACTTTCATTTCTTCTCACCTCTAAGTCTTTTCGGTTCTTTATATTTCATTCAAACATGTCTCTTGTCTCTTTTGATTTTTGTTCTCAGTCCCTCATTTTTTACTCCCTTTGTCATCCTGTGTGACATAAAGGATCTGCCAGCCCAAATACTTTAATATATTTGTCTTCCCAGTGTTTATTGTCCTGTCACATGTACTCTGTCGAAATCCACTGGTTTTCTGAGTTTCTATAGTCTCGTCCTTTTTTATGGTTTATTTGCTTCTTGATGTGAATTTTGAATATATTAGGTCAGTTCATTTCATTTTCCATGGACTTTTAACCTAGCATTCTTGGTAGATACAAATTTTTTTAATTGCATTCTATATTGAGTATTAAGACATAATTTGGATTCATACACTAGGCAAGACTTCATTGTTAGTATGCTCTTTGCTATGGTTCTGTAACTTAAGCCTCAGTGCTTTGGATGGTCCTAGCCAAGCGTCACCCACCCCTTTTCAATTTTAATTCTCTCTTGTCTTAGTTTTTGAGGTTGGATGCTGCTCTCTGGTTTGGTTTAGTTTTGTTTTCAGTGAGCTCTGTGGCCACTCACTGCCATTCCCACATTGTTGACATTTTTCCTCTGTCAGGCCCTTAAATGTTGATATCACCCAGGACTTAACCCCTGCCAGGTCTGCATCCTTTTATGGCTGGCATCTGTTCTAATTTGTCATATCATGCTGTACTTAGTGTCACATTTCTTCTATATTTTTATTTTTAAATGTTTTTTTTATTTTTATTTTTTCTTCTGTATTTTTCAAAATTGTGGTTAAGAACACATAACCCAAAATTTACCATCTTAAATCACTTAAAAAATGTTTTTATTCTGTTAGTCACCATACAGTACGTCATTAGTTTTTGATGTAGTGTTCCATGATTCGCTGTTAGCGTATAACACCCAGTGCTCCATGCAATACATGCCCTCCTAAATAACCATCACTGGGCTAGCCCATCCCCCTGCCCCTCTGAAACCCGCACTTTGTTTCTTGGAGTCCATAGTCTCTCGTGGTTCATTAAATCACTTTAATACCAGTTCAGTGTATTACAGAATCGAAGGTAAAGGGTACTAAAACTATGCCAAAGATTATCTCTAGCTCAGACTTCTCTCCTAAATTCCAGACTCATATTTCCACCTGCCAACCAGCTACCATTTAGATATTCCACACATACGTCAAACTCAGCGTGCCTGAATCTGGTATTATCTTCAGAAAATCTACTCCTCTTACTATATTCTGTTTTGGTGGGTGGTACTTCTAGCCACCATCTTAGAAATCAAGCAATCATTCTCCCCCTTTTTGATTTCTTACTGTTATGCAACCAGTCACCAATCCTATTGATCCCATAAGCCAAACAACCCTGAACTTTTTAATTCAGCTCCACCGTTTTGTTTCAGGGATCATCTGCCAAGTCTCATCACTGGTCTTCCTGTCTCTCTCAACCTATTTTGCATGCGGGAAGTTAATTGAAAATGAACTTTTTAACATGCTAATCACATTACATTAGGTTGTATAATAGTTACCTTTCTTCTCCAGGATAACAGCTAAATCCCTCAGCTTGGTACACGTCTTTTGCAATTTGGTACTGCTAGGATGCCCGTGTTATTTCTTACATCGTCCGTCACACTCTTGCTGATCAAATAATATGAAACTATCTGTAGTTCCCCACTCACCAGATGCTGCCCTTCTACTTTAACAAATACTGTTTCCTCCACTAGAAACGTACTTGCCACCTTTCACTTTGGTAAACCTATCCTTAAAGTTTCAGCTCAAAATATTATTTGCATGTGTACCTTCCTTCCTCCGGTCCTCCTCTATATTACCATTTTGCTATTTACTTCTATTTCAGCAAGTATTGTTATATTTTACTGAAATTTGTTGTTGGCATATATGTCTCCAACTAAGATAGAAACTTTTTAAATGCGGGAATAATGTCTTCTTTATTTTTGTAACCCTGGTGATGTGCTTAATAGTTCAGATGTTTTGGACTGCAAGAAAGACAATACCCACCCATTCAGAGTGGCTTCAACAATAAGGATAATTGATCTCATATAACTGGAAGTTCAGAGATGAGAGGAGACTCTGGATGCAGTACAAACAGAGCTGTGGCACTCTTTCTATATGATTTTCATTGTTCAGATTTTCACTTCATGTCAGCTCTGACCTCCTCATTAGTCTCTCTTCACGTTTCAAGATGGCTGCCAGCAGTAATGGGGCAGCATGATTTTTTGTTACTGTGAGAGACAGAATCTCTTACCTGAAGGATAGGTTAAGAGATTTATCTACCAGTCAGATCAGTCAATCTAGGTTATATATATCTACTCCTATGCCAATAATATTCAGAGTGATGTCATGGACTGATTGACTTGAACTTTGAGTTCCATCGCCAAAGCAAAGAGGATGTGATTATCTTGATTGGCCTACAATCTAAACCTCAAATGAATTTAAATCAACCTGTAGAATTGGGGGTGGAATCCACAGAAGCCTGAAGAGAATTGGAATTCTCCTAGGAGGTAGAAATGCGTTCTCCTAGGATGGAGAAAGGGGCATCACACTCTTCACCCCACTGGCATGGTGTTGGGCCCAAAGATGGGCAGTTAATATTCTCTCAATGAACCTATGAAACACAGTCATATCTTCAAGCTGTGTGTAAAGTAGGTGACAATGAGAAAGATTTTTAAAAGAGTTAATCATATACAAGTTAATCATTCACATTAGGAGGCTTTTCCCAAATTTAGTGTCTTGTCCTTTTCTTGACCTTTGTCTGAATCTTATCTTGGCCTAAATCTGGAAGTTAGTAGGAGCCATTTTTCTTTTAATTTTAACAATTGCTTTAACAACTTTAATTGGGATGTATATAGCTCAGCTAAGAAAAAAAATCATAATAAGTTCATCATCATAAGATATTGTCAAGGAAAATGATACTTTCATACAACTATTCTGCTTTTTAGTGTATTCTCAGTTTCTGCTGACCTAATAAAAAGGGATTATCTCAGCATCCTATAAGTTTAATTTTGAAAAACAAGAAACCATGAATAATGGAAATCATTTCAAAACATCTTCAACTCACATCTAAAATATGAAACAGCTAAATCAGAGGTTCTTAATAATTTAATCAGTGAAGCATAACTGGAGGATTTAGAAAAAGCGCCTAACTATGAAAAGATTCTTCAGCTGCTGCTTAATGTTGATGTCAAGTTATTTCTTATCCTGGCAAACAGCCAAGCTATTCCCTGGTCACATCCACTTTTCAGCATTTAGTGGTCCTCTCAATCATTCTGATCACAGCCCCCAGAATGTTTCACAGCAACTCAGCAATAATAGTATATTACTATTAGATCTTGAATTTTGAGGTAGTTTATCTTCCAGAAAGGATATGAATAGAGCAATAAGACCAAGGAGAGTGAGCTTTATTAATGATGCCCAATATTTTAGACATATAACCTTCAAGCAATTTTCATACCACTTCCGATACCCTAGTTTTGCTCTAAACCAGTCCACCTGTGTTATCATCTCAGATAATACATTGTTAGAGTTTTTCTTTCAAAATATAGAGTTGTCAGGAAAACTTGTATATAATAACTTCCTTAGCATTTAACCCTAAAGAGTAAGCATTTTAGTATTTCCTGTGTATCTAGAATATGATTTTCCTTTGTTATGAATTATATTCACAGTTTAATGAAAATAAAAATAACTTGGTTATCTTAGTTCCAAAGCTTGGAAATAAATACATCAATGCATTCATTGACATGTCTCTCTTACTGTAGGTACAGACATTTCACCAAGTTAGTAATTGTTCAATAATAATATTTGAATGCAAGACATTCTATTAGACTGGATTCATACAATCAGGTTCACACGAGAAAAGGTTTCTTATTTACGAATCCGTTATTTCTTTTTAGAAATTATTCTAAATGAAAATGAAATCCCCATGTTGATTTCTAATAATAAAAAATATTTTGAAAACTTTTTTTATATTTTGACAATTTTGCTTTAGTGCAGATAATCAGGAATGATTTAGTAGACTAAGAAATAATTTTTAAAATAACAGATGCAATTTGGTTTTCATAATACAACTATGAAGTCTGAAATTTTTGTCCTAAGATAAATAATTCATATGAAGTGATTGCTTTGTGAAGGTCCATGACATGTAGTTATTTCCAGTGGGCTTGATAACATCTACCCCATTGGATGGTTGGGTGGTTAAAATATGTAAAGCTTCTAGCACTGATCTCATGTTCTGAGAAACTTCTGGGCAGAGGCAAATCCCTTAACTCCTAAAGTAAGCCTAGCTGATCACACATGTTCTTTTTGATTTGCAAGGACTCTTGAACACACCTCTTGAGAATATTAAGGATCTACTAAACTATATGTAAAGCAATTCAATCTAAGATTTACAATGCTCAGAGGTACCAGACTTTAAAGTTTAGCATTGGAATTTCCACAAATTCCTTCCAATTCTAGAATTTTGTAATTGGTGCAATAAATAATAATAGGAAATAACGTTATCAAACACACAGAAACTTTTTACATTAAGACTGTGATCAACACAGGAGTTCAGAAAAGGGGAACATCAGGGTAACTCATGTCAACAGTGTTTTCACAGATGTGAGATTCTGATCATAAAGAATAAGAGTGATTAGAATAGATGAAGAAGATAGTTAAATCTGAGGAATAGCTTGTACAAATTTATTTTGTAAAGAATGAAGACAGATTGAGTACTGCAGGAAGAGACTGGCTAGTCTGAGACAACACATGCCCTTGGGGTAAGTAGTGGAAAATAATTTTCCGTAAGTAGAATGGAGACAAATTCAAGGTTTTAGACATGGTCCTTAGGTGTCGCTCTACCTTTGTCTTCTCCTCATCCCTAACCCATGGTCTCATTACCCCTGGGGGTGACAATCACCCGTCTGATTCGGGATATTCACATCAGGGCTACTACCCATCCTCAAAAGATTATGATATTGTTGTTAGTTAACACTGAAACTGAAACCAACCGTAAGGGGAAGGAATGGGAGTTTTGAAAATAGTTGATCAGAGTAGTATTGTGAAGTAGTGATCAATGTTACAGAGGTTTTCAACCTACGGGCTGGAGATAATGGAGGTTTCCCAGAATTATGGAAAAGATTTCTCAAATCTCTGAGCACATCAAATATTGTCTGTGGATCAAATAAGTGATATGTCTACCACATATATGTAGTAGATATTTTCAGAGAAATATGAATGCTACTGCAATTAATAAAATGCAAAATCATATTAAAGCATTACAAAATTCAGGACACCTGGGTGGCTCAGTTGGTTAAGCGTCTGCCTTCAGCTCAGGTCATGATCCCAGGATCCTGGGATGGAATCCCCGCATCGGGCTCCCTGCTCAGCAGGGAGTCTGCTTGTCCCTCTCCCTCTGCCCCTCACCCCCACTTGTGCTCTCTCTCTTGCTTTGCTCTCTCTCTCAAATAAATAAAATCTTTAAAAAAAATAAAGCTTTACCAAATTTAGAATAAATTGGTTTTTGTCACTTTTTTTCCCTCAGTCTATGCATACTAGATACACAATTGTTATGCATAGGTATGTAATTATATTTGAGCTTTTAAAGGCATGCTCATAATATTGTAAACCACTGGCACAGTAAAAAGATAACTGAATTGGGAAATGATAGGACTGAGATCTGGTCCTCATTTGGTCTCGTCCAGCTGGGGCCTGGGAATCTTGAACAAACCATTCAACACTTTGGACCTTGGTTTTTCCTTCATTGCTAAGTGATGGGATTTTATTTAATGACACAACTTTTGAGAATGCTACCAGATATAGCATGTATGATCATAGGTTTATAAAATAGGTAAACTTTTCTGAAAATCTTTGCAAGTGTCTATAACTTGTATCTACAAGGCATTGGAAATGAAGTCACTGATAACTTTTTTTTACAGAATGACTTACTTACTTTTTTTGTGATTTGGTGAGAAGAGAATCTGAATCAGTAAGCCCCAAAAGATCATTCCTGGAAATAGTTGAATAATAGAACCCTGACTTGTTACCGTGTCATCTGTTAAAGTCAGCCAGTTGTGGTAACCTCGGGCCCCTGTTGTCAATCACAAAGATTATCCATCTCAGCCATAGGGTCTCTGAGGGCTTCGGTCTGTATGCCCTTCCCTCCATTCCATTTGTAATTCAACTTGAATGG
Source organism: Ailuropoda melanoleuca (assembly GCF_002007445.2). Classification (NCBI taxonomy): domain Eukaryota; kingdom Metazoa; phylum Chordata; class Mammalia; order Carnivora; family Ursidae; genus Ailuropoda; species Ailuropoda melanoleuca. Next base: position 27,062,961 of record NC_048238.1, on the reverse strand, counting down.
GAACATCAGTCTCCAAATAGTAAGTTGGCCCTACTTTTTCTTTGGGAATTGGCCTTTCTGGCTAGCTGTTTGCTTCTGCTGAGCTTTTATATTGCACCAAACGTGTACTTTATGTATTAAATTCATAGAAAGTAACAATTTGTTATTAAGAATAGCTATTGAAATGTAACATAATCATGCCTTTGAGGGAGGGCAAAGTAGGAAAAACAACTTTGGTGACTTTTTTCATTCTTTCTACCACATAACAGGGCAAAAATAAAGAATTTTATCAATTTAAAGCTATATACACATGTATATGTTCCTGAAAACTGCATAATTCCTTTGCTTTCTATTTTCTCCAGTTTGATAAACCCTAGATAGGTGTTAATGTTTCAGTTAGGCTTATTTTATTTCTTCCATGTGACTTACTGTCACCTAACAAGCTAGAGGTTCTGGAACATAATGAAAAATTTCCCCCTCTATATCTTTTGATCTTAAAATAATAAGGCAATATAGACTATAATATTAGCAGTAGAGGAAATACATATTTACTTCTAGTTTGTACCACAATATCTCAGGATAAAGGAAACATCAGTTTTTAAGATGATTACCTTTCTCCTAATGGAGAAAAATAGCATGATGTTCTATTATGGACTGTGTAACTAAAATATTTGAATCTGAAATATAACTTCATTTTGTTTAAAAGTTTATTTTCCAGTAATGTTTTAAAATGCAAAATTTGGTGTAATTCTGTATCTTTTTAAAAGATTTTATTTATTTGAGAGAGAGAGAGTGTGAGAGAGAAAGAGTGTATGTGAGCAGGAAAGGAGCAGAGGGAAAGGGAGAAGCAGACTCTGCCCTGAGCACAGAGCCCGATGTGGGGCTCGATTCCACGACCCTGAGGTCATGACCTGAGCTGAAATCAAGAGTTGGATGCTCAACTGACTGAGCCACCCAGGTGCCTCCCCCAATACCTTTTCTGTGAAATATTGCCATCATGGAAAAAGTACTGGTATTAGTAGGGGTTAAATGATTTACAGATTACAGATTTTTTTAGAGGAATTAACATTAGCCCTGATCTAATGAAATGTTGTAATTTTAAACAGCAAAAAATAAGAGGTTTAGAATAAACCAACTCTACAACACAGATCTTTTTAAACCAACAAAGTATGCTATGTTCCTATTTCAGAAACCATAAACTGTAGACTCAGGGCTTTCCCAGGCTCTCTTTACCGTCTTCTTTTGAAACCCATTCATCCAAAAGATTAAGACAATGAAATTCAAGTCCAAAGCAATAGCAAGTATATGCATGAAAACTGCCATGCTATTGCTCCTGGGAGTTTTGCCATTTCAATACCATGATTTATAACCAATGAACAATATGCTTTTATTTATTATTCTCCTTTGAAAAGAAATTTGAGATGGTTTGGTGGGCATGATTTAAATAAACACTTCACAATCTTATTTTTGTGCTGGTTATAAGCAGTTTTCCCTACATAATTGGTACTTGTTTTCTACTTTTGAATTTTGGTTCCTATTGTGTATTTGGTCATTAATGCACTTGTGGGCATGGTGTGCTTTTCTACAAGTTAAATGAAAACATGAGTTGATTTTGGTGTAGCTAGTTTCACTACTTGAGTTGCTCTGTTTGCCATACCTGCACTGCATAACGTGTTTACTGACCCAGAACTTTAAAAGCTAAGTTTAGCCCAGCACAGTCACCTCAAACCAACACAAAAGAGTGGTTACATTTCCACTGTCATTATGGAGACAGAGTTCAAGACTTCACTGTTTGGATTTGTCAAGCTCTTTGGTGTTTTAGTTATAGGATGTGTTTAGATTTCTCTTAAACAGCAACTCGTGATGAATTGAAACTCAAGTGTAACCAAAAAGTATAAAACTTGTCATAAGCCCGTAAGCAAGAAATATGCCACCAATCCTCTGCATATTTTTTTGTCATTTGCCAAAGCATTCAGTTGAAGATTGAATGTTATAACGTGTGATACCAATAAACAATTTTAAATGCTATTCTAAGATTGAATGGCTAGAAACATCATGTTACTTTTAGGTATGAGAAGTAAACTATTTTGTACATCGACCAAAGAAATTGTGTCTTAAGTTGAATTCCTTGGAAAGCAGTCCCTGAGAACAAAAGTTGCATACAGGATGTTTACTGGGAAGTATTCTTGGTAGATCTACCTGCAAGAAAGTGAGGGGGACAGTATTGGGCAGAGGGGAGAGGCTGACCCACAGGGCAGTTGCTACTATAGTGTAAGCCAATATGACAAGAAGCATTGGAGCTGGGTTGTCATCAGTTGAGGCACATGGGCTTGACTTTGGTATCCACACACTAAGAGCAAGCCCTAGGGAGACATGCAGCTATAATCCCTTAGCAGTCATTATTAATAGCATCTGGGATCTGTCTATGCCAGGAGAGAACCTCAGTGGGGCATCAGAGTACCCACTAGAGGTAGGTTTTGGCATATTCTGATTACTCCACCAATGTTACAAAGAGGATATAAAGGAGTAGCAATGACAGAAAAATGAATTGGTCATTTTCCACTGGGCCTTAGTGTATCCGAACCACACTGTTTTTAAAAAGATGTAATTATTTCTCTGAGAGAAAGAAAGGGAGAGAGAGCACGAGCAGGAGGAGGGGCAAAGGGAGAAAGAGAGAGAGAGAGAGAAGCAGACTCCCCACTGAGCGGGGAGTCCAACACAGGGCTCAGTCTAAGGACCCTGAGATCATGACCTGAGCTGAAATCAAGAGTCAGATGCTTAACCAACTGAACCCCTATCAGAACCACTCTTATTTATAAGATGGTCTTTATTGGGATTTCAAAGGTCTCTTTTAAATCTCCTTAACCCAGAAGGGAAAGAATAGTGTTCATACTTTGGCGCATGGATTTCACTTTTTCAAAATGTGGCAAAAAGCACATAACACAAAATTTACTATCTTAACCATTTTAAAGTAGAGGTACAGTAGCATTAACTGTATGCGCATTGTTGTACAAAAGATCTCTAGAAGTTGTTCATCTTACAAGAACAAACTCTGTAGCAAATGACAGAATTTTCTTCTTTTTTAAGGCTGAGCAATATTTCATTGTATGGATACAGCCCCTTTTTTGTATCCACCGGCGGACATCTAGGTTGTTTCCTGCTCTTGGCTATTGTGAATAATGCTGTAATGAACATAGGGGTGTCCAAAATATCTCTATGTCTTTGAGATCCTGTTTTCAGTTCTTTTCGTTGTAGATTCACAAGTGGGAATGCTCTGGTCATAGCGTAGTTCTGTTTTTACTTTTTTGAGGGACCTCCATACTGTCTTCCGCAGCAGCTGCACCATTTTCCATCCCCACCAACAGTGCACAAGGGCTCCAGTTTCTCCACATCCTCACCAACACTTATTCTCTCTCTCGCTCTCTTGCCTTCTCTCTCTCTTTCTCTCTCTCTGATAGCAGCCACCTGAACAGGTGTGAGGTGATCTCTCAGTGTGGTTTTGATTTGCATTTCCCTGATGATGAGTGACATTGAGCATCTTTTCATGTGCTTGTCGGCCATTCGTATGTCTTCTTTGGAGAAATGTCTATTCAACTCCTTTGCAGATTTTTAATGGGGTTATTTATTTTTCATGAATTCCCTTTTAATCACTCAAGTCCGAGCCTTCATTCTTAAAATATAGATTGCTTGGAAACTTCCATCTAATTTACTAGATTTTTATTTTAGAGAAGTATGTTAATTTATCTGAATTTTAGTTTCCTTTTTTACAAATTAGTAGTAACGATGCTCTCCCTAACCAGACCGCAGTGTTGTGTTGAAGAATCAACCGAGAAATTGACTAAAAAGACATTTTTACACTGTTTAAAGTTCTGTAGAAATAATAGGTATTATGAATTCAGAACAAAAGAATCTACATTTTACGACTACTTGATACTGCTTCATTTATATTGGAGCTAGTGGTTTCTCTGTTTTTATTCTGCCTGATGAAACTCCAGATTAAAACTCTGCTGAATCTGTCTGCCTCTCCCCACCTCCTTCTGTCTCTCTGTATCTCTCTCTCTGTCTCTCTCTGTATATGTATATTTCCATCCCTTAATGTTCCCCATAATGTAGTGCTTCGTATTACGCCTCTTTCTAATCTTGATAAGAACAGCAGCAAATGTTGGTTGAGACCCTGCTATGTGTCAGACATTGCACTGGTTTTAGTGAGGAAGGAAAAGATAAACCTAACACTTACCTTAAGTAGCTGACCTCATCTCACAAGTGAGGCTTATGAAGGTGTGGCACACGTATAACAACTTTAAAAACTCATTGCTAGTGGGTCGACTGGGTGGCTCGGTCGGTTAAATGTCTGCCTTCGGCTCAGGTCATGATCCCAGGGTCCTGAAATCAAGTCCAGCATTGGGCTCCCTGCTCCACGTAGAGCCTGCTTCTCCCTCTGCCCCTGCTTGTGCTGTCTAGCTCTCTGCCAAATAAATAAATAAAATCTTTTTTAAAAAAACCTCATTGCTAGTTATTTTATTACTTAGAGTAAAAATGTAACTTACCCCCCCCCCAAAATAAGAAACTCCTTTAGACTGAATTGTGTAGAGGGCTGCTTACCTGGTTTTCCTCATGCTTGGCTATAAAATCATATCTCTAATATTCAGGTAGGAGCAATTCTGTTAAAAATAAATAAAGAACAGATTGGGTTTTTCAGTTCTGGAATTTTTTTTAAAGTACTAACATTTTCAGTAGAAAAGCAATATATTTTGTCTGATGAGAAACCTGTACAGTGTTCCCTAGGCAGTTATGCCCAAATGGAGAAATGGATCTGGGAATCGATGATCATCTTTTATTAGTAGCATACCCTTCGTTATGATCTGGTCTGGCTTGTCTTCCCTTGTCTTCTGCACTGGGCTCCCTGTTTTATGTCTCTCTTTATTAGGTTCTCTACTTTGTTCGTTTGCAAAGTTAAATGCGCACTAAGAGTGAATTTTTACTAAAGGCATTGCCTTTCAAGTATCTTATAAAATGTGAGCTGCCTCATTTATAGGCATCATACAATGACCATGTGTATCTTCAATTCTCTATCTCTCACACTTGAACTTGAAGACGCTTTCTTTCTTAGCTGTGTTCTCTTTGCTGTATCAGCATTTGTTTGATTTCTGTAGCCATGGGAGGGGCATTTTAAACCCTGCTCTGGATACATGTCCTTGATAGGCAGAAGTGGATGCTGTATCGGTTATCTATTGCTGTGTAACAAGCTACCCCCCAAAGGTAGTGGCTCAAAATAATAATCCTATATTTTGTTCATGAATTTTGGGGTCTGCTTTGGGCCAGGCTTATCT